>NC_048435.1:5608509-5689395 GCF_004353265.1 Vitis riparia | reverse complement strand
CTAGTTCTTGTCGTGTTGGTGGTTCGCTACTTCACAGGGAATACAGAAGATGAGAAAGGAAATCAGGAGTTCAATGGCAGCAAGACAAAGGCTGATGATATAGTGAATGCCATGGTCAGAATCATTGCTGCAGCAGTTACCATTGTCGTTGTGGCAATTCCAGAAGGCTTGCCTTTGGCCGTCACACTCACCCTTGCTTATTCAATGAAGAGAATGATGGCTGACCAGGCTATGGTTCGAAAGCTCTCCGCCTGTGAGACCATGGGCTCTGCAACTACAATTTGTACTGATAAAACAGGCACCCTCACTCTGAACCAGATGAAGGTGACAAAGTATTGGCTTGGAAAAGAACCTGTTGAAGATTCCTCTTCAATTGCGACAAACGTTCTCAAGCTGATTCAACAAGGAGTGGCCTTGAACACAACTGGTAGCATTTACAGGGCCACTTCAAAATCTGAATTTGAGTTCTCTGGTAGTCCCACAGAAAAAGCCTTACTTTCTTGGGCTGTTCTGGAACTTGACATGGACATGGAGAGACTAAAGCAGAATTATACCATTCTTCATGTAGAAGCCTTCAATTCAGAGAAGAAAAGAAGCGGAATTTTGATAAGGAAGAAGGCTGACAACAAAACACATGTGCACTGGAAGGGAGCAGCAGAGATGATATTAGCAATGTGTTCAAGTTACTATGATGCTTCTGGAAGCATGAAAGAACTGGATGATGGTGAAAGGATGACATTTGAGCAAATAATTCAAGGTATGGCCGCTAGCAGCCTCCGTTGCATTGCTTTTGCACATAAACAAATTCCAGAGGAAGAACAGGAAATTAGGGAAGGCCGGCAAAAGCTAAAAGAAGACAGCTTGACCCTCATTGGCCTTGTGGGGATAAAGGACCCATGTAGACCAGGGGTGAGAAAAGCTGTGGAGGATTGCCAATACGCTGGAGTGAATGTCAAAATGATTACCGGCGATAATGTCTTCACTGCAAGAGCAATAGCCACTGAATGTGGAATACTGAGACCCGATCAAGACATGAACAGTGAAGCAGTAGTAGAAGGTGAGGTATTTCGGAAGTACACCTCAGAGGAGAGAATGGAGAAAGTGGATAAAATCTGTGTGATGGCTAGATCCTCTCCCTTTGATAAACTTCTCATGGTTCAGTGCCTGAAACAGAAAGGCCATGTGGTTGCAGTGACAGGTGATGGCACAAATGATGCACCAGCATTAAAAGAAGCTGACATAGGCCTTTCCATGGGGATTCAGGGCACGGAAGTTGCAAAGGAGAGTTCAGATATCATCATCTTGGATGATAATTTTGCTTCAGTGGCAACAGTTTTGAGATGGGGAAGATGTGTTTATGACAACATCCAGAAATTCATCCAGTTTCAGCTGACGGTGAATGTTGCAGCCCTTGTAATCAACTTTGTGGCAGCAGTTTCAGCTGGTGAGGTCCCATTGACAGCAGTGCAGTTATTGTGGGTTAACTTGATCATGGACACATTAGGTGCCCTGGCCCTTGCCACAGAGCAACCCACCAAGGAGCTGATGGAGAAACCACCCGTGGGTCGGAAGGAACCACTTATCTCCAACGTCATGTGGCGGAATCTATTAGCCCAAGCTTTGTATCAGATAGCCATCCTCTTGACCCTACAGTTCAAAGGACGATCAATCTTTGGGGTGAGCGAGAAGGTAAAGGATACCTTGATATTCAATACTTTTGTGCTTTGCCAAGTCTTCAATGAATTCAATGCAAGGAAGCTGGAGAAGAAGAACGTGTTTAAGGGGTTACATAAGAACAAGCTATTTCTGGGGATAATTGGGATAACCATTATCCTTCAGGTGGTTATGGTGGAGTTTTTGAAGAAATTTGCAGATACAGAGAGGTTGGATTGGGGACAATGGGGTGCATGCATTGGAATTGCTGCAGCATCTTGGCCAATCGGTTGGGTTGTCAAGTGCATACCTGTTTCAGATAAACCATTCCTAAGCTATCTAAAGTGGTAGGAGCATCGGTTGACATATACAGATTATTTTTTATACTCAAACTTTCCTGTACAAAGTAGTATCTATTCATGTATTAGATTATTCTTTTCATCCTCATTGTGGATTTGTAATTGATGTATGGTTGAACTTACAAAAATATATGAATTTTTTTAAAAAATCATAGTCATTTCTTATGAAGCTTTTTGTGTTACAGTTCATATAAATGTAACCCTGTGATTGTCAACTTGGACAACAATTTCTTCTTGTTGGTATCAAGCCAGGGCAAGGATGACAGAGGAGATGTAATAATCAAGTATCAACAGTATAGGGAAAGAATAAAATCAGTCTCAAGTTCAGGCATATTATAAATTCTGCAACATATGGAGATTACAAGACTAATCAAATAAAAGGCCCAAAGAAACAAAAGAGGATAAGTGATACAAGCATTACAATTTTAATAGTCCATAGCTTCAATGGAAGCAAACTTAGATTTTTTTTTTTTAAGAAGAAGAAGAAGAAGAAGAAAAACCGTATATGTTTGGATACACTTCTTGTTTTTTGTTTTTTAAAAATGAAAGTAGTAAGAACTTCTATACCAAAAATGAAAACTTTTATATAAAAGGTCTAGACTTAGCATGTTTTTAAAAATCACTTTAAAAAATTTTTAAATTTTAGATAGTAAAATTTTTTTAGTACTTTAGTTTCTTTAAGTACTCATAAAATCATTAGCTTTTTAAAGTAAGTCTAAGAATTCTTGTATTTTATGTAGAAGTTAACATAATTTTCTATTTTAAAAGTAGAAAACATGAAGTGTATGCAAACGAACACTTAGAAACCTATTTTCCCCACAAGCATCTGACATGAATATCAATTGACCATCTCAAAAACAAGGACAGATCCTGCCTAGTATCAGCCTACCGTTTTCAGACAAAATCAAATTGGATATCGTCGTCGGCCTGATCAGATCATAACTGGAGGAATTGCCTATTTTCCTTGAGTAACATAACAGCAGGGACATCATTGACCAGAAAGACAGCCACAAGGAAGATTCCACACCGTAACCCTTCTTTCAGCCCATGTAGCACAAGCTACAAGTACGAGGATGGTAAAACCCTAATGGAAAGAGCATTTTTAGGTGGCTTTGCCATGTTTGAGGCCTTCTTCTTCACATCACCTTCTATTCCTCCAAAGCTAGCTTTGGCCTTTTGTCCTCCACTATTTGAGGTGAGGCTTGTTTCATCAATCATGGAGAAGTCATACCCATGCTTAACATTGATCACAGGTATCAGATTGATTGAATGTTTTTGGCATGCCGAGTGAGGACCCTGTACGACCTTATGGCAATCTATGATCAAGTCATTTTATTTATGCAGTGTTTCAATTTCTTGTGAATCTGATATCAATAATTTTTTTGGCAGTTCAAGTATACTGCTGTTTCTTTCCTGTACAGTACTGTCAGTGAGGGGCCTCCCTCCCTTGTTACTTGACCAGCTTAACAGTATGTTTTGCTTCTGAAAAGTCAAAATAATGATAAGATAATGTGGAAAAGGTAAAGAAAAATGAAAAAAAGAAAAAGAAAAATAATATGACATTTCCGACGTTATTTTCAAACTTCATTGTGATTTTGTAGGATATCTTACGTGATTGGTTCAAGGTTTAAATCACATGTGCTGGCTTCTCTCGACGTGGCATGTGAAAGGCGACCTAGTCAACCGAATAGCTTTTATTTTCATGCATTTTTTATTAGGCTGGGTCCACAGAAAAGGATTGACATAACGGAAAAAATTAAAATTAAAATCAAAATTAATTATTATCCTTCTAATTTTTGGCAATTATCAAATCAAAATTAACAAAATGGAACAATTACGCTGAAGGATTAATGAATCTTTTAATTTCATCAACATCTCACAAAGATAAAAGTTGCATGCGAAATACATGAAAATTTAGGTACAAAAACACTTTTTGCCGTTCACATATATGTACTTACATTGTTTTTTCTCTTAATTTTCTTGTTATTTATTTTCCAGATTAAACCTTTAAAAATATTATTTACATGCATGTATTTATATCTTCGTATGTATGTAAGATTACTTATATTAAATGTAAAAGACCTTTAAAATTGTATAAGTTTGTCCATTATTAATATATTTATTTATTTTATTTTTTCACTTATTTCTTATATATTTAGAAATATTGTTTATGAACATGCATAAATGTCAAATACTTTTTTTTTTTTTTAATTTTCTTATATGTACAAGTTAAATACTTGTAGCAAGACATTTATATTAGTTGTGCAATTTTTTACAAGTCCATTTATTGTAAATATATTTACATATTTTTCTTCATTGTCTTATTTTTTATACAAAGGAAATATTGTTTACACACATGTATAAACATCAAATACCATTTTTTTTATATATAAAAGACTTTTGTATTATGTATATAAGATATTTGTACTAATTGTACCACATAACCCAAATAAACATGTTATTTTGAATACATTTGCATATTTTTATAGATATTAATAAATAAAAAAAGTCTTATAGATTTAGTATAACTATCTTGTATTTAGTATAACTATCTTGTATACGGGTGGAAATATATATATATATATTTGATATTTGGGCATGTGTAGATAAATTTTTTAGTAATTTGGTATGAAAATTGGTCAAAGAAAATAAATAAAAACATATATATAAATTCATGATATACAAAGTTTGTATATGGCTTATAGAGTCATTTAATTAAATTTCAAAAATAAAAAATTATAATAATTAAATGTTAAATTAATAAAATAAATAAATTAAGATAATAGTTGTACTTAAAAGAAGAAAAAACAAAATAAAAATTATATGAATATTAAATAGATTTTAAGAATAATTTTATTTGTTATTTTTTTAATTTTAATATATTAATTATCATGAGGACTTAAAGATAAATTTTAACATATTAAATAGTTGCAATGCTCCGACGCCTATAATCCAATTCCAAAAACTTACATCTTTGGGCCAAATATGCATTTTATATGAACCTTAGATCCATTTGCTAGAAATGAGGTTCTCGCCTTTTAAAAATCATATTGAATGTATGTTGGGTATTTTTGGGTGATAACTTCTCCATATAACCTTCAAAGCAATTTTGAAATTTGCTAAACTATTTTAACTTAATTATGCAAAATATGTGACTTAAGGTAATTATAGATTTATATACCCTTTTAATATAATTATACATGTTAGGATTATAAAATAAATTGTTAACCGTTAGTTTGCTACTATTAAGTTGTTAGTTTGTTATGCTGTTAGAGGCTGTTAGATTGTTATGACAGGTTGTTAGTGTTGAACACGTGTAAACAAGTTTGTTAATGGGAAGAAACTATTGTAGTATAAATATTGAGGTTTGCTCTTAAAAAAAAAAAAAGATTTCTTCCATATTTCACCTGGGTCCTTTCTTTCCCTCTTTCTCGCTTCTTTCTCTCTTTATTCTCTTGTTTCTAACATGGTATCAGAGCACTCAACTTCAGCAATGGAGAAATTTCAACAAACCCTAGAATATTCTTCCTCTAGTCATTTTGTCCCGATTTCGTTCAATCATTCTACCTCAGTTAAGCTCGAAAATCATAATTTTTTTATATGGAGAAAACAGATTTTCTCATCAATTCATGGTCACAATCTTCAGCATTTTGTCACTAGAATTCATGATCCATCGTTAAAATTTCGAAGTTCAGAAGATTGATCTCGAGGAATAATGAATCAAGATTTTATTGATTGGGAACAACAAGATCAGCTCTTGGTTTCTTGGCTTCTTTCATCAATGTCCGAAGGAGTTCTTTCGAGGTGAGTAAATTGTGAATCTGCTTTTCAAATTTGGAAGCCATTGGAAGTATATTTTGCTTCTCAAACACATGCTAAAATCTCACAGTATAAAACCTTGCTTTAAAACACCAAAAAAAAAAAAAAAACTTTAAGTAAGAATGAATATTTGCTTAAAATTCGTGGTTTTGTTGATCTATTTGCTCTTGTTGGTGTGAATCTCTCTATAAAAGATCACATTGATGCTATCACAAATGGACTGCCTAGTGAATACGACACATTCTTTCTCACAATTAATTCTCAAACTGAGGATTATTCAATATAGGAAATTGAGTCTTTTTTATTAGCACAAGAGGCTAGGATTGAGAAACAAAGCAAGAGTTTAGACTTTGAAACTACTTTTGTTAATATTACACAAGGTCCAGGTAACTTTGGTAGAGACAATTTTTCTCAAGGCAGAGGTTTTACTAGTAACAATCAGTTTAGCCTTAATTTTGGTAGAAGTAATTTTTCTTCCAGAGGAAATGGTGGTTGGAGATCCTAGAATACTTGGAATAATAATGCTACTACTAATACTGAAAAACTGGTATGCCAAATGTGCATGAAGATTGGTCATTCTGCAGATAAGTGTTACTATAGATATGATCCTAGTTTTCAAGGTCCTCGTACTCCTGGTTTCACTCCTAGTTTTCACCTCAAACGCAGGTTCAAAGTGGCAACAAGCCTAACATACAAGTTCTGATGGCTACACCATAAAACATTTGTGATACTAATTGTTATCCAGACTCGGGTGCCTCAAACCATGTGACTGCAAATGCAAAGAATATGGTTGAACACACACCATATTATGGTAATGAGCAAGTTCGTGTTGGCAATGGTATGAGACTCTCTATTAAACATATTAGTCTTTCAAACCTTTCAGAATTTCAAGGCTCAAGCTGAATTACAATTAGGGTTCAAAATTAAATGCCTACAATCTGATTTTTTTTTTCTTGGGGGGGGGGAGGGTGAATTTCGTGTTTTTACTGATTACCTTACTATAAATGGCATTATTCATAGGATTTCTTGTCCTCACACTCACCAACAAAACGGTGTAGTTGAAAATAAACATATACATATTGTTGAGAATGGTCTTACCTTACTTGTTAGAGCCTCAATGCCTTTCAAATATCGGGATGAATCATTTAGAACAATCGTGTTCTTGCATAACAAGCCGTCCTCTCCAATTTCACATGGTAAGTCTCCCTTACAGCTTCTTTTTAATCATGTTCCTGATTACAAGGCTCTTAGAATATTTGGTTGTGCTTGCTATCCCAACACTAGACCATATGATAGCCATAAACTTGCCTTTTGGTCTGTACAATGTACATTTCTACGTTATAGCCTCACTCATAAAGGCTACAAGTGTTTAGACCCCTCTGGTAAAATTTTCATATCTAGAGATGTTATTTTTTATGAACATCTATTTCCATTTTCAGAATCTCTTTCTTCTCAATCTCAACATTCTTCCATTTCTCAACCTCTCTCCTTTAGTCAATCACCACCAATTCTTTATTCTAAACAACCTGTCTCTTCTATTTCTACAGCCTCATCACCCTCTCCTATTGCTCTCATTCCTCCTGTCAACACAACCACTCACTTGGAAAACTGTCAAGACTCTAATGCTCTCATTGTATCATCATCTCTCCCAAGTACTGTTGGAAATACACACTCTATGATCACCAAATCTAAGAATGGCATTTTTAAACCAAAAGTATACAATGTTACCAAAAAGCCTCAGTCTACTGATGAAGCTTTGCAAAATGAGAACTGGAAAATAGCCATGATAGATGAATATTCTGCTCTCTTGAGAAACAATACATGGTCTTTGGTTGACCTTCCAGTTGGTAGAAAAGTAATAGGATGCAAGTGGATTTTCAGAGTTAAAGAAAATCCAGATGGTTCTATTAAAAAATATAAAGCTAGACTTGTTGCAAAGGAGTTTCACCAAATAGCTGGATTTGATTATACATAAACATTTAGCCCTATTGTGAAGCCTACTACAATCTGGGTGGCTCTCACTATAGCATTATCAAGGAATTGGAATATTCAACAACTTGATATCAACAATGCCTTTTTGAATGGAGATCTACAAGAAGAAGTTTATATGGAACAACCTAAAGGCTTTATTGAAAAGTCCACTTCTCATTTGGTATGCAAGCTCCACAAATCTCTATATGGTCTCAAACAAGCACCACGTGCCTGCTTTGAGAAACTCTACGAAGCACTTGTAGGTCTTGGTTTTACATCTGCTAAATTTGATCGGTTTTTATTCACAAGGTTCACTATGGATCACACTACCTTTCTCCTAGTATATGTTGATGATATACTGGTTACTAGTAGCAATCCTTCTGTAATTCAACAATTAATCTCACAATTAAACAAGAGTTTTTCTCTTAAAGATCTTGGTGAGATAGACTATTTCTTGGGCACACAGGTGAAACATACTATTGAAGGTCTACACTTGTCTTAGACTAAGTATGTGCATGATTTCTTATGCAAAGCCAAAATGAACAATGCAAATGGCATTAATACTCCCATGATCAATGGTCAACAACTTACAACATCTGGAAGTGGTACTGTGAAAGACGTTCAACTCTATAGGAGTGTTGTAGGTGCACTTCAATATGTTGCTATCACCAGGCCATAAATTTCCTTTTGTGTCAATCGAGTTTGTCAATATTTGAAGGATCCACAAGAAGAACACTGGCAAGCAGTAAAAAAGATACTTAGATACTTGAAAATTACTATTCAGTATGGACTTCATTTGACTTGTTCAAGTACTTTAAATCTGGTGGGATTTTGTGATGCTGATTGGGCATCAAGTCTAGATGATAGAAGATCTACATCCAACTATTGTGTCTATCTTGAAAACAATCTAGTTTCTTGGTGCTCAAAGAAACAACATATTGTCTCTAGATCATCTACAGAGGCAGAATACAGAAGCTTAGTTAAACTAACTGCTGAGATCACATGGTTAACTACCCTACTAAGTGAATTGAGGATCACATTACTAAGATCTCCAGCAGTATGGTGTGATAATCTGAGCACAGTATTGTTATCTGCAAATCTAGTTTTACATGCTAGAACCAAGCATATTGAGCTTGATTTGTATTTTGTGCGTGAGAAAGTTTTTCAAAAGCTTATTGATGTGAGACATGTTCCTTCAAGTGACCAAACAACAGATCTTTTTACCAAAGCTATACCCAGTTCCAGATTTCCTTTACTTAGAAGCAAACTCAAAGTTCTTGATTTAAGTACTCTGAGTTTGAGAGAGAGAGAGAGAGAGAGGGGGGGGGGGTGTTAGGATTATAAAATAAGTTGTTAACTGTTAGTTTGCTACTGTTAAGCTGTTAGAGGTTGTTAGATTGCTATAACAGGTTGTTAGTGTTGTACACGTGTAAGCAAGTTTGTTAATGGGAAGAAACTATTGTAGTATAAATATTGAGGTTTGCTCTAAAAAGAAAGAAGAGGATTTCTTCCAGATTTCACTTGGGTCCTTTCTTTCCCTCTTTCTCGCTTCTTTCTCTCTTTATTCTCTTAGTTCTAACAATACCTTATAAAATTCTTCACTTTTGAGAAAACAAATTTATTTATAAATTATTACTTTTCATTGTATCATAGGACTTAGATTTCATTATATAAGAAGTTATTTAAAGCATTAAACAAAGGTGACATGTGTTAGGAAATTTTTATATAAACACAAATTTTGAAACACATAAGTCTGTGTAATAGTGTTTTTACTTGAAACGTTCTTAATGGAAGTATTTTCTCTTAAAATGTTTTTAGAAGAATCATCTAAATATGTTTGACATCAATTTTAAAAAGAGGTCTAGCCTTCGCTTTCTTGTTCAACGAGACCTCATTTTTATTTTAGAAGTATATTAGTTTAGTACTAACATAGAAATTATTACTGACTAACCCTCTTATTCCAACTTATTCACATTAGATATGAACAAGAGTTTAGAGCTTGGTCAATACAGGGTGTTGAACTTGAGATTGCTTAAAATTGTAATTGGATAAGCTTCATTTAACTATATATTCCTATGGTAATGCAACTCACTCCAAGGTATATGAAGTCAAACTTAAACCCTTTCAATTAATTTAAAGGTAGACGCGATATCGATAGTAACCAATTCCACATTGTGATACATTTCTAACATTTAAAAATTTTCATTTTTTAAAGTATTAGAAAGACTAAACACATTTTCTAAAATCATTATTAAATGCATCAGTTTTTCTATAAAAAAAAAAAAAAAAACACTTGTTTTAATGTTATAAGTAGGGATGGCAATTTTCTGGGCAAATCGGGTAACCCGCCCCCATTGGGACGGGTATGAAATATAAAAAATGGGTATAGGTCGGGTATGGGAATATTTTAAAAGCCCGAATCGGGTTTGGGATGGGTATGGATTTTGTTCCAACCCGCCCCGCCCCGTCCCGAATATAAATTTACAAAATTACCCTTCAACTACTAGTAAAATGTCAAAAAACTCCCCGTATATTCCCATTTGCCTTAATTCTAATGGTTGTTCCTTCTTCTTTTTCTTCTTCCTCTAATACAAGGGTTTTTCATTCTTCCCATTGCCCTAATTCTAATGGTTGTTCCTTCTTCTTCTTCTTCTTTTTCCTCTAATACAATGGTTTTTCATTCTTCCCATTTGCCTTAATTTCGATAGCCACTTCTTTTTCTTCTTCCTCTTATGCACTGCTTGAAACCCTATCTTTAGGATCAATACTACTTTTTCTTCCCCCCTCACACCAACTCAAATACTCTAAAATCAATTCCATCTTGTTCTTGGTTTAGCCTCAGAGCCCAAAAGTCCTTTTTCGTGACATCAAACTAGTCATAGACTTCGATCTCCTTCCCCTAAATATGTGCAACACAATCATCTAAAGCATCACCTTGAAGTCTTTGTCCAAGAGCACAACTCAAAAGGAACGCGAAAGCCTTTGAAGTAGTGGATTTGATGAAATCTTAGTTCAAAGATTGGCTTGAATAGGAATTCACATCCATGGCTGATATCGACCCATTTTCCCGTTTGGTTCAATTTTCATTATGTTCTCTTGTAAATGGTTCAAATGATTTTTTTTTTTTTTTTTTTTGTGTTTTGCATTAATTTTGAGTCATTTAAGCTAACTATGGGCTTAAAATGATTGATTGTTGTGGTGTTAATTTCAACTTTGATATTATTTTTTCATATTTGGTATATTATCATAATCTCGTTATTTTGTAGTGAAAGGAAAATGCAGATCACCAATTTGGGTTAGGGCTCAATGGACATTCGGGATAGGGGGGATGGGGTTATTAATTCTTTTGTTAACGAGGATGAGAATCAATCAACCTGCCCCAACACGGGTTTGTGCCGGGGATGGGAAATAACTATATAATCAGGTGCGGGAATGGGATAGGAATGACCCGTCCTAAACCCATCTCATTACCATTCCTAATTATAAGTGATTTTTTAGATTTTTAAAAGTGTTTTCCAAATTTTGCAAAATACCTTTTTTTTAAAAGAAAAAAAAACATTTTTTTAGCTAAAAAGGCTTTACCGCCAAATGATTCTAAGCCAACTTTTAAGATTATATATGTTGAGTTAAAGTTGAAGGGAAAGACATTGATAGAAAAAATAAAATAAAATAAAATTAAAATTAATTTTTTCTCTACTTTTCTTGTTCTTGAAAAAGAGAAGATAATACATTGTGTAATTTATTTCCTAATTAATATAAGTAAAGTTAAATATTATTTGAATCAATATAATTAATTTCCTAATCTAGTTAACATATTTATTATTTAATTGAGAAATTTATTCCTAATGCATCAGTTTCTCTAAAAAAAAAAAAACACTTGTTTTAATGTTATAAGTGATTTTTTAAATTTTTAAGTGTTTTCCAAATTTTGCTCAATACCTTTTTTTAAAAAAAAAAAAAACACTTTTTTAGGCTAAAAGGGTTTTTCTGCCAAATGATTCTAAGCCAACTTTTAAGATTATATATGTTGGGTTAAAGTTGGAGGGAAAGACATTGATAGAAAAAATAAAATTAAAATAAAAATTTTTCTCTACTTTTTGAAAAATGGGTCACCATGTTAAAATGGTGAACCACTTTATAAAATTCTTCATATTTACTCTCATTTTCGATGTGGGATCAATGTGAAGGCCTTCGAAGAAACTTGGTGGTGCTCTCCACCAAGTTTGTTATAATGGTGAACATAAAATTATTTAGATCATGTTCCCACTTCCCATCATATGTGCTTTCTTGGTCATAACAATAAAAGAAACTTGGTGGTGCTTTCCATTTCTCAAAACTTCAATATACAAGTTTTGCTTATGATTTGGGATTATCCAAAATGAGATTGTCCTTCTTGTGCAATTCACACCAACTTTGAACTTTTATAAGAACCGTCTTACACCTTTTAAGTTATCATATTTTTTAATAAGTGACGTGGCCTTATTTTAATATACTAATATCCTACTTTTTCTCACTGGATCAAAAAGGCTAGCTATGCATTAAATAATCATACACAAGTATGACCACCAACAATTTCACTCTTGATTCAGCACAATATTTTATGTAAATTAATCAGGCCATCCTTTACTTCCATATTAAGATCCCCATCGATTGAATTGAACTTTTCTAACAAATCGAGAAAAAAGAGTCAGCTAGAACCTATTTATGCATTTGCAAATGAGATTCTATTCAAACTTGAGATTTTGTTTTCTTCTTATTTATTAATTTTTCTCTAAGAATGATCCTCTAGTGTGGTTTAATACCTCTTCTTTTCCTCTCATGGCTTTCTGAACAAGGGAAAAACTTTTGAACAATTTTAGTTATACTGTACATTCCCTGATATATATACCAACAGAGCTTTGTGGACTGACATCTTCTTAGTTCTTGCCTCTCCCAGACGTGGAAGCTGCGAAATGCCGAAATCTTCTGGTGGTGTGCAAGTAAGTATGGAGAAAGATGATTAGAAATGCGAAGTACATGAAAATTTTAGGTCTTTGCTGTTCGCACATATATATTTACGTTTTTTTTCTTAATTTTCTCATTATTTGTTTTTGAGATTAACCATTAAAAATATTATTCACATACATGTACCTATATCCACATATTGTCTATATATTTATAAGATATTTGTATTAACTGTAGACGACCCGGATAAATATACTATTATGAATATATTTATATATTTTTATAAATATTAATTTAATACTAATATCTTGCATAGGTGCGGAAATATGAAATATATATACATTTAATATTTGTGCATATGTGTAAATAAATTTTTTAGTAATTTGGTATGAAAAAGGGTCAAAGAAAATAAAAAGAAAAGCATATATATTAATTTATGATATGCAAGTTTGTATATGCCTTATAGAGTCATTTAATTAAATTTTAAAAATAAAAAATAATAATAATCAAAGGTTAAATTAATGAAAAATAAATTAAGATAATAGTTACGGTTTAAAAGAAAATGAAAATTATAGGAATTTTAAATAGATTTTAAGAATAATTTTATTTATTAATTTTATGAATGTTTTAAAACTTTAAGATATTAATTATCAAGAGTATTTAAAAGATAAATCTTAATATATTAAATAGTTGCAGTGCTCATCAGACACCTATCATCTAATTGTGAAAACTTATATTCTTTGAGGCAAATATGCATTTTATATGAAACTTAGATCCATTTGCTAGAGTTGGAGATTCTCGCCTTCTAAAAATCATATTAAATGTATGTTGGGTATTTTGGGATGATAACTTCTTCACATAACCTTCAAAGCAATTTTGAATTTTACTTTACTATTTTAACTTAATTATACAAAACATGTGACTTAAGGTAATTATAGATTTATATACCCTTAATTTTAACATAATTATACCTTACAAAATTCTTTTCACATATGGGAGAACAAATTTATTTATAAATTATTACTTTTCATTGTACATGAGACTCAGTTTCATTATATAAGTTATTTAAAGCACCAAAGAAATGTGAAGTTTTTTAGGAAATTTTCATATAAATACACTTTAGTAAAAGTGTTTTTTTGGAAGTATTTTTTGGAGAATTACCTATTAAATGGAAAACACTTGTTTCATTATTGATTTTTTAGATTTTTTAAAATATTTTCTAAATTTTGTCAAATAACTAAATTTTTCATATTTTTTATTTTCACATGAATGTATTTGACAGAAGTATATTTAATGAAAGTAATTTTTAAAAAAAGTATTTTTAGGAGAATTACCTACTAAATGAAAAACACTTGTTTCAATACTGATTTTTCATATTTTTAAAAATATTTTCTAAATTTTGTTAAAAATCTAATTTCTTTTAAAAAACATTTTTTAGATTAAAAGAATTTTACTGCCAAACAGATTCTAAGCCAAATTCCATTAAAGCCCGAAGAAAAGATACCTTATATATATAAAAAAGAAAAAAAAAGTTAATTTTTTTAGACTTTTATTGTTCTTGAAAAAATTAAGATTTTTTTTTAAAATTTATCACTTTTTTAAAAGACTATAAAATTCTTCTCTATATGACATACAAGACTAGATTGGGTAGTTGAAAATTAAAAAAAAAAAAAAATCTAAAATTTAAATTCCAATCTTCTCAATAATCAAATATAGGGTAACCGATTCTCTTTAAATAAACTACGATGGCCTCTTTTTATATGTGGCATGCGGTGAGTTGATATAATTAATAGAATAGCTCTTAATTTACATGCATAAAGTTGGTCATTATTGATTTTTTAGATTTTTTAAAAATTTTCTAAATTTTGTCAAATAACTAAATTTTTCATATTTTTTTATTTTCATATGAATGTATTTGACAGAAGTATATTTAATGAAAGTATTTTTAAGAGAATTACCTACTAAATGAAAAACACTTGTTTCAATACTGATTTTTCATATTTTTAAAAATATTTTCTAAATTTTGTTAAACATCTAATTTCTTTTAAAAAAACATTTTTTAGATTAAAAGAGTTTTACTGCCAAACAGATTCTAAGCCAAATTCCATTAAAGCCCGAAGAAAAGATACCTTATATATATATAAAAGTTAATTCTTTTAGACTTTTATTGTTCTTGAAAAAATTAAGATTTTTTTAAAATTTATCAATTTTTTAAAAGACTATAAAATTCTTCTCTATATGACATACAAGACTAGATGGGTAGTTGAAAATTAAAAAAAAAAATCTAAAATTTAAATTCCAATCTTCTCAATAATCAAATATAGGCTAACCGATTCTCTTTAAATAAACTATGATGACCTCTTTTTATATGTGGCATGCAGTGAGTTGATATAATTAATAGAATAACTCTTAATTTGTATGCATAAAGTTTTTCTCATGTTCTCTTCTTGACTTAAAAATATAAATGTAAATATAATCCAATTTCATTGTGTAATCTATTTCTTAGTTAATATAAGTAAAATTAAATATTGTTTGAATTAATATGATTAATTTCCTGATCTAATTAACATATTATTATTTAATTGACCAATTTATTCAAAATCAAGGAAGATTATTCATATCAAACACTTTCAAAAGATACACGTGGAATTGGGGTCCACGATGCACCATTTTTTTTTTTCTTGCAATTTAAAAACCTTTTCACATCACTTTCCTAATTCCTAATTCCTATTGTGCATTTGACGAGAAAGGTGTCAGAAAATCAAAGTCTAGTGTGAACATAAATAAATTATTTAGATCATGTTCCCACTTCCCATCATATGTGCTTTCTTGGTCATAACAATAAAAGAAACTTGGTTGTGCTTTCCACTTCTCAAAACTTTAGCATATAAGTCTTGCTTAAGGTATGGGATTATCCAAGATAAGATTGTTCCATCATTCCATGAAATTGTCCTTCTTGTGCAATTCAACACAACTTTGAACTTTTATAAGGATTGTCTTCCACCTTTTAAGTTATCATATTTTTTAATAAGTGACGTGGCCTTATTTTAATATACTAATATCCTACTTTTTCTCACCACAAGTTGTCGTAGGACGAAAAAGGCTATGCATTAAGGAATCATAAATATGTCAGATTAAAATTCTCATTGATTGAATTTAACTTTTCTAACAAATTGGGAAAAAGAAATGAAAAAGAATCAGATAGAACCCATTTATGTATTTGCAAATGAGATTCTATTCAAACTTGAGATTTTGTTTTCTTCTTAGTTATTAATTTTTCTCTAAGAATGATCCCCCTGCTGTGGTTTAATACCTCTTCTTTTCCTCTCATGGCTTTCTGAACAAGGGAAAAACTTTTGAACAATTTTAGTTATACTGTACATTCCCTGATATATATACCAACAGAGCCTTGTGGAGCAAAGCTTCTTAGTTCTTGCCTCTCTAGCTCCCAGACGTGGAAGCTGCCAACTCTTCTGGTTGTGTGCCGATCGATGAGGATGGAGAGGTCTTTAGAATTATTTAGAAACAAGTGTAAAGTCTAACCGACTCCATTTATATCGCCGTTGGTCGACTGGATAAAAAGGAAGACAACGCGATGAAGCTATGAATCTACACCTGTAACCAGCGAATGATTATCCAGATCCATCAAACCTTACGCGGCGACAGGTGGAGTTGAAGAACATGTCGACCCTCAAAAATTAGCATTTCCCCATCACCCATTGCACCGCCTGAGCTATGAGCGACTGTTTTGGGATCCTCGTAAATTCGTAAGCGCTTCCTGGAAATTTCTGGGTACCGCGTTGACTAGTCAAAGTGAAGGATATTTTTTATTTTATTTATTATCAGAAGATTTCATATTTCAGATATCTTACAATTTAAGAATTCGCTACCCAATAAACATGAACGTGGATGGAACACGTAATATTCAATGCAGTGGGGTCTCTGAGAACTGCATACACCGACTATTAGTATTCTCCTTATAAGAACATGCAACTCTTTAGCACTTCTGCATTCACGTGGTTCCTCCCATTTCATGCTTCTTATCTCACACATTTTCCCTATAATAGCTTTAATTTTCATTTCGTTGGTTTTCTCTCTTCTTTCATTGAACTAGGTACGTGTTACTTTGTTAAATAATTCATCTTCGTTTCCGCTTTATCATCTTTGTCGTATACTTTTCTCTGTTGAAAAGCATGTCCAGCATTTTGCATGTTTACTCAAGTTGCAGAGAGTCCATACTCGATGTGCCAGCCACCCTTGGCAGACACAACAAGAGATGGCACTTGGCCTTTGCTACAATCTATTGTTCCAGGGCCCTACATTCTCTTCTCAACAAGAAGAAGAGCAGCAAACCCCCGGTTTCTACTCATTCCTTTGTTGTCCTCAGTGTTGAGCCCCACCTTGCCTTCCCAAACATTGATCACACAAGTCTCACTGCAGTAGTGAAAGAGAAAAACTTAGACCAACTTCGCGAATTGGGAGGAGTTGAAGGTGTGGCTGATGCTCTAAAGACAGATACCAAAAATGGCATCCATGGTGCTGTTGAAGATGTATCTGAAAGGCAGGAAACGTTCGGTTCAAACACATACCCGAGGCCGCCTACTAAAAGCTTCTTCTACTTTGTGTTGGAAGCTTTTAAGGATCTTACCATTCTCATACTTCTAGCTTGTGCCGCACTCTCCCTCGGTTTCGGAATTAAAGAGCACGGGCCGAAGGAAGGGTGGTATGATGGTGGAAGCATATTCGTTGCTGTCTTTCTAGTCATTTCTGTCTCTGCTGTGAGTAACTTCAGGCAAAACCGACAGTTCGAAAAGTTGTCTAAAGTCAGCAACAACATCGAGGTTGAAGTCGTTCGAGGTGGGCATCGTCAGAAGATTTCTATATTTGATATCGTTGTTGGAGATGTGGCTTGCTTAAAAATTGGTGACCAAGTTCCGGCTGATGGATTATTCTTGGCCGGGCATTCACTACAAGTGGATGAATCCAGCATGACCGGGGAGAGCGACCATGTAGAGATTAATAGCAGCCAGAATCCATTTTTGTTTTCTGGAACCAAAGTGGCTGATGGATATGCCCAGATGCTTGTGACTTCTGTTGGTATGAACACAACATGGGGGGAGATGATGAGCACAATCAGCCGCGACAATAATGAACAGACACCCCTACAGGCCCGTCTTAACAAGCTAACTTCATCGATAGGTAAGGTTGGTTTGGCTGTTGCTTTTCTAGTTCTTGTCGTGTTGGTGGTTCGCTACTTCACAGGGAATACAGAAGATGAGAACGGAAATCAGGAGTTCAATGGCAGCAAGACAAAGGCTGATGATATAGTGAATGCCATGGTCAGAATCATTGCTGCAGCAGTTACCATTGTCGTTGTGGCAATTCCAGAAGGCTTGCCTTTGGCCGTCACACTCACCCTTGCTTATTCAATGAAGAGAATGATGGCTGACCAGGCTATGGTTCGAAAGCTCTCCGCCTGTGAGACCATGGGCTCTGCAACTACAATTTGTACTGATAAAACAGGCACCCTCACTCTGAACCAGATGAAGGTGACAAAGTATTGGCTTGGAAAAGAACCTGTTGAAGATTCCTCTTCAATTGCGACAAACGTTCTCAAGCTGATTCAACAAGGAGTGGCCTTGAACACAACTGGTAGCATTTACAGGGCCACTTCAAAATCTGAATTTGAGTTCTCTGGTAGTCCCACAGAAAAAGCCTTACTTTCTTGGGCTGTTCTGGAACTTGACATGGACATGGAGAGACTAAAGCAGAATTATACCATTCTTCATGTAGAAGCCTTCAATTCAGAGAAGAAAAGAAGCGGAATTTTGATGAGGAAGAAGGCTGACAACAAAATACATGTGCACTGGAAGGGAGCAGCAGAGATGATATTAGCAATGTGTTCAAGTTACTATGATGCTTCTGGAAGCATGAAAGAACTGGATGATGGTGAAAGGATGACATTTGAGCAAATAATTCAAGGTATGGCCGCTAGCAGCCTCCGTTGCATTGCTTTTGCACATAAACAAATTCCAGAGGAAGAACAGGAAATTAGGGAAGGCCGGCAAAAGCTAAAAGAACACAGCTTGACCCTCATTGGCCTTGTGGGGATAAAGGACCCATGTAGACCAGGGGTGAGAAAAGCTGTGGAGGATTGCCAATACGCTGGAGTGAATGTCAAAATGATTACCGGCGATAATGTCTTCACTGCAAGAGCAATAGCCACTGAATGTGGAATACTGAGACCCGATCAAGACATGAACAGTGAAGCAGTAGTAGAAGGTGAGGTATTTCGGAAGTACACCTCAGAGGAGAGAATGGAGAAAGTTGATAAAATCTGTGTGATGGCTAGATCCTCTCCCTTTGATAAACTTCTCATGGTTCAGTGCCTGAAACAGAAAGGCCATGTGGTTGCAGTGACAGGTGATGGCACAAATGATGCACCAGCATTAAAAGAAGCTGACATAGGCCTTTCCATGGGGATTCAGGGCACGGAAGTTGCAAAGGAGAGTTCAGATATCATCATCTTGGATGATAATTTTGCTTCAGTGGCAACAGTTTTGAGATGGGGAAGATGTGTTTATGACAACATCCAGAAATTCATCCAGTTTCAGCTGACCGTGAATGTTGCAGCCCTTGTAATCAACTTTGTGGCAGCAGTTTCAGCTGGTGAGGTCCCATTGACAGCAGTGCAGTTATTGTGGGTTAACTTGATCATGGACACATTAGGTGCCCTGGCCCTTGCCACAGAGCAACCCACCAAGGAGCTGATGGAGAAACCACCCGTGGGTCGGAAGGAACCACTTATCTCCAACGTCATGTGGCGGAATCTATTAGCCCAAGCTTTGTATCAGATAGCCATCCTCTTGACCCTACAGTTCAAAGGACAATCAATCTTTGGGGTGAGCGAGAAGGTAAAGGATACCTTGATATTCAATACTTTTGTGCTTTGCCAAGTCTTCAATGAATTCAATGCAAGGAAGCTGGAGAAGAAGAACGTGTTTAAGGGGTTACATAAGAACAAGCTATTTCTGGGGATAATTGGGATAACCATTATCCTTCAGGTGGTTATGGTGGAGTTTTTGAAGAAATTTGCAGATACAGAGAGGTTGGATTGGGGACAATGGGGTGCATGCATTGGAATTGCTGCAGCATCTTGGCCAATCGGTTGGGTTGTCAAGTGCATACCTGTTTCAGATAAACCATTCCTAAGCTATCTAAAGTGGTAGGAGCATCGGTTGACATATACAGATTATTTTTTATACTCAAACTTTCCTGTACAAAGCAGTATCTATTCATGTATTAGAATATTCTTTTCATCCTCATTGTGGATTTGTAATCGATGTATGGTTGAACTTACAAAAATTATATGAATTTTTTTAAAAATCATAGTCATTTCTTATAGCTTTTTGTGTTTCAGTTCATATAAATGTAACCCTGTGATTGTCAACCTGGACAACAATTTCTTCTTGTTGGTATCAAGTCAGGGCAAGGATGACAGAGGAGATGTAATAATCAAGTATCAACAGTATAGGGAAAGAATAAAATCAGTCTCAAGTTCAGGCATATTATAAATTCTGCAACATATGGAGATTACAAGACTAATCAAATAAAAGGCCCAAAGAAACAAAAGAGGATTAAGTGATACAAGCATTACAATTTTAATAGTCCATAGCTTCAGTGGAAGCAAACTTGGATTTCTTTTTTTAAGAAGAAGAAGAAGAAGAAAAACCATATATGTTTGGATACACTTCTTGTTTTTTGTTTTTTAAAAATAATAGTAAGAACTTCTATACCAAAAATGATAACTTTTATATAAAAGGTCTAGACTTAGCATGTTTTCAAAAATCACTTCAAAAAATTTTTAAATTTTAGATAGTAAAATTTTTTTAGTACTTTAGTTTCTTTAAGTACTCATAAAATCATTAGCTTTTTAAAGTAAGTCTCTAAGAATTCTTGTATTTTATGTAGAAGTTAACATAATTTTCTATTTTAAATGTAGAAAACATGAAGTGTATGCAAACGAACACTTAGAAACCTAATTTTTGAATAATGAAACCAATCGAATGGTGCGACTGTAAGAACAACCAGAAATGTCTAGTCATTGTAAAACAGCTGTTAACTCTTACAATCACAACCAAACAGCTATTAAACCACACATAGATTACAAGAAGGTGTCTTTACTGTCCTGGTTATTGGTGATGGGTACTAGTGTTGTGTGCAAGCAAACAGAAGCTTTTGATGCACATGTAATCACAAATCACAAACCATTATAAAAAATAAAATGATGTTATTGTTGTTTGCAAATCATAAGTAGCCTCAAAGAGGTGAGAATTCCGTTGTTGGGGTATTTTGGTTCAAGGGTACTTTGAATAGGGAATGAGTGTTTTGTATTCAAGTATCTAAGTACCATGTCTCAGACACACAACTTTAGAAGTCTTGATATCCTAGGATATGAGATCTCGCAATACTGAGAAGATCCTTTACCCATGTTGCATTTGGTGTTTATTTTATTTGTTTTGGTTTTTTGAGTTTTTAATTTTATTTTTATTCTTGTCAATTCATAGTGAACTAAAAAGGGAAGTAGACAACTATTTTTTTATTCTCTTCTTTATTTATAATGAAATCTAATTTTTATAGTTATGCATTAAGCTTTGATTACTTTCTAAGATAACCAAAGCATATTGGAAATAAAATTTGAAAGAAATGTCAAATTATCAACTCTAGCAAAACATTATAGTGAAAATATAGCATCCATTACATTTTTGGATCCCATGTCTTCAAATATTATTTTCATTCCCAAGTTAAATGCCAACTAAAGAAAGACATCCTATGAATCACATGAAAAATTATAAAGAGTACAAATTTCGAGTCATGCTCTGAGTATACACTTTCTAAACCCAAGCCATGAAAGCCATGTTAGTTCTTATGTTTTGTATGGCCCATTAAACAAATTTGTGTTTCCATGCTCCTTCAAACCATGAAATAAACTCCTGATTTCCAAACTCTATCAGTGTTTCCTGCTGTCTTTCACATCTGTGTCTTAATCCTGAACCTACTTCCTCTTTAGAAAAATGAATCCAATTCCTATGAGGGCTTTTATCTCTATAAGAAAACAACAAGATAAGGTCTCACCTACAAGAAACTCCAAAAAAAACTAACGTAAGCAATTGAGACATATCCCAATCATTCGTGAACTTTTAGCAAAAGTATCCCAAAATGTGGGTAACTGTAGCAAACACACAACATGCTATGTAGTATGTTGGTGACAGCATCAAACCTTCAATTGAAACAAGTAAAGATAATTTAAAATTGAAAAAATTGGGCCTTAAGGATAGAATTTATTCTAGACTCATAAATGATTCTCCATTCCTTCCTTAGATATAATGACCATGCGTAGAGAACTCAAGAACTGCTTATAGCAGCTTGGATTCCTTTTTCAGTAGTTCATTTCCTGCAGAAGAGTGGGAGGAGGGGAGGGAAGGTGGTAGCTTTCTCTCTAGATTTTTACCTTAGTCTGGCTTAGGCCATTACAAAAACTAGTTTCAAAGGAATCAACTTCAATAGATGACTCCTCTATAGGTGTTAGGGAGGACTCCCGCCAGTAATATCCCCCAGAAGTGACGGCAAAATAGGAAACTCCTCCCTTGCCATTGAGATCCGGGATTGCACCAGGAAAGCTCATTATTTATTTGGAAGGACCTGGTTAATGGAGGAAA
Source organism: Vitis riparia (assembly GCF_004353265.1). Lineage (NCBI taxonomy): Eukaryota > Viridiplantae > Streptophyta > Magnoliopsida > Vitales > Vitaceae > Vitis > Vitis riparia. The sequence goes on along the minus strand of NC_048435.1, from coordinate 5,666,930 downwards.
AACCTCTGAGAAAGGATGCTCAAATAATAATGTGCTTCTCAAATGAAGATGAATATGAGAGCAACCATCTCCTCCAAGACAGATCAGAGTCACATACCTCAATGTGTTGTGCATGTTGGGGTAGGGCGCATGGTTGGTTGAAGGGTACAAAGGTTGGCTGGTGGTATGTGCATGTGCTATGCATGTGAGGGATGGAGAACGCAAGAAATTTGGGGATGGAAAGAGCCATGCAGGGTGGTTATTACAGTGGCAGATGTGAACACATCTTGCTTGATGCAGTGGGATGGATGATTAAGCAAGGAAGAATTTCCTTTCTCCTTATGAACAAATATACTTGCTTTTATCAGATATCCTAAAACAGTCAAACAGGAAGTATCACATTCCAAGCTCCAAGACTAGCCCCTTTTTTCTGCAATAGTGAGTACACAGGCCACATAACTCAGAGGTAGGCGTAGTAACTGAATCCCAAGGTGTAAAGAAAACCAGGTTGTGCCTCACAAAGAAGGATATAATGCTATTTATGCATAACCCCTGTTCCCAGGTTGGCAGGAAAATTGGGGTCTTGGACATTTTTCCACCCAGTATGAATTTCAACTTTGGAATTTTCAGATCTGACCTACACCCAAACTTCAGTAAGAAAACTCCTAAAACGGATTTCATGGATGGAACATGATAAAAAGCTACCTTCAGATTTCCGGTCTTTCTTTTTCTTTGCTGACAACTAAAATTCCTTTCTCACCAATATTGGATTTGTAGTCTACCAACTCTACTAGCATCCGCATTAAGGGATGTCAAGGGTTCAGATTTGCATTTAGGGTGGAGCCAAGTCCAACAAATTCAAAGATCTCTTATTGAGGTTGAAGGAGGGGGGCCTGGTTCCAGAACTGCTTTCTATCACATACTAATTACCTTATGTCATTCATTTAACAAACATAAGCATAAAACAAAAATAAAATAAAAATGCAGAGGTGACATCTGCAAAATATGAGCATGTAATTATAACAAACATGTAGCATGCATGCATGCATAAAATCCAAATCCAAATGGGGTGTTCAAAGAAGCCAAAAAAATGAGAAAATTGAATTGGGTATCATCATATATTGCGTATCATTAGAGAATGGACCTGGGTACACGCGGGGGACCTCTTTGTCGGTCAAGAAGGGTTGTTCCTTCTGTCTCACCAGGAACCAAGAAAGTCACAAGCCATGTGAAGACAACTATGCTCATTTGTAGTAGCTGATTGTTATTGGGCAGTTCCAAATGTCATCACAAGTATAAGAAACTCAGGATTCGAGACACTCCCAACCCAGTATTTCAGTTTCAAACAAGATCAGCCATGAATTTGCTGCAAATAAATACCCGGTCACTGTTAAGAATAAATAATCGAAATAGTAAAGACACTTACGTGTATATATATATATATATATATATATATATATATATATATATATATATATATATATATATATATATAAAGTTACCAAGCTTTGAGCTTAATTTTGTAACATTTATATCATTTGTGCCCATTATTAGGATTTGTCCACCCAAAAATGGAAAATGATATAGCAATGACTAAAAAGGAAAAAACAAAAAAAGAAAGAAAATAAAATATGAAAACAAATATAAAATAAATTTTAAAAAATTTATATTTATTTAAAATAAGAATAAATTTAAATTTCACAATAAAAATTATGTAGTATTTTTCCACCATTGTTATAACTAACTAATAGAATTTTAGTTTCTCCTAATGTTTTGTTAAAAAAAATATGAAGTATATTTATGTTGTCCCTCACAAAATACAATACATCTCTTTTGAGTGTGAAACTATAAGTAGAATTTATATAAAAATATGTTGTCAAACTCATTTTTTATTTTTTATCTTTAATCTTGACAAAATAAATTTAAATTTTATAAAAATAAAAAATTGATATTATAACATGAATATAAATTGAAAACATAATTCTTTTTTTGCGGATACATTCGCTTAAAGATAAAAACTCATAATAAAGGGCTAGCTCCACCTCTCAACCTTCTTCAACTATTTTCTTTTAATAAATAAAAAATAAAAAACTAGTTGATCTACTTTCCGGATATTTTAGATTTTTTTTTTTAATTTTTAGTAAAACAAGAGTAATAATAAGATAATAAAATCATAAATTATAATTTTTTTAATATATATATATATATATATATATATATATATATATATATATATATATATATATATATATATATATATATTATTTTAGTATATGTTATAAACATAAAAATATTTACATCTTCCTAATTTCTTTTTGTTAAAAATAAATAAAATAATTTAAAATTATAATTTTTAATAATATTTTTTTAAAAAATAAATAATGAATAATCTTTCAACTTTTTTTATCAAGTAAATGAATCAAGTTTTTCATTTTATGTACACATTTAGTATTAAATTATAGACATAATATTATAAAATGTTTTGATTTAATATGTGTAGACCCCTGTTGGGGTGAGGACCCGGGGATAGTGGATGTTTCTTTTTTCATTTTTCATTGCATTCTTTTCGAAGTGTGGGGGGACCCCCTCTCTAGGCATGGATCCTAGCTGCATGGGATGTGTAGCAGCAGGGGGGATGGTTGGCCATGCTTGCTGATGGGTGAACAGTAGGGCAAGTAGTGGTTTGCCAAGGAAAGAAAGAAAACAGAGATTTAGGAAAGAAAGAAAAAAAAAAAAAAAAAAAAAAAGGAAGGAGGGGGGCAGCTGAGGCGAGGTAGAGGTGAATCCAGAGAAAAAGGGGGAGCTCGAAGGAGGAGAAAGGAGAGGTACGGTTACCATGATCCTCTAGATTCATTCTATGTATATAATCTCCTCACATTTTTTTAATAGTTCCAATAGATCACCTGATCATATGTTTTAGTTTCATGGTTCACGTTTGAGTTAGGGGTTGATTATTGCTATCTTTTTCATATTTTTGGGTTGTTTTGAGAGCAATGAAGCTCCGTTTTAGCATCCCCATTCATCATGCTCTAATATGCCCAGCTCCATTTCATCACTATTCCACGTTCCATGCATGACTGTCATCCCCGCACACCCTCCTCTACCTTTCTCTCTCTACACCATGCCATGCACCTCAAGCCTTCTCATCTTAGCATGGCCATGCATGCCCACCACTTACCCATATCCACGCCATCTTCAAGCCCATCTCTCTTTCTCTCTTTCCCTCTTGGAGCTCCATCTCCGGTTGCCTCGTACTCGATGAGTTTCTACAGATGGGCGTTTTCAAAGACATGAGTTGCGGGGGTGGTCTCTCCGCCAAAGCTGGCGCCACTATTTCCGCCGTTGTTTCGGCGCCGGAAGTCCCCACTCCGCGCCATTCCAGCCGACTATCTCCCCAACACCGAGATCCACGCATGCAAGCCGCCCCATTCCTCACCTTTTCGCTGCACACGTCGCGTCGATAAGGCTCCTGCTCACCGCACCTCCGGCGTCATCGGCTCTCATGGCCGCCTCCTTTATCAGCCACCCGTCGTCGTCCCCTCCGTCTTCACTGGCAACATGCATTTCAAGGCCCTGGAGGGCCTCGCGACCCCCTCCACTTAACAACCACTTCGCTTCTCGTCAAGTTGGCAGCGGGAAGCTCCGTCCGAAGATGATGCCCAGATGGAGATGGGTGCCTTGGGTTGTGATGGAGAATGGGTGTCTTTGGGCTTGAGTTAGAGCACTAGGCCCAAGCTGTGGTGGTAATGGAGCCTTGGGCTTGCCCATGGTGGTGGGTATGGGCTTAAGTTGGAGCCCAGGCCCATTTGCATTGATGAAGGGCCTTATGTCAATCCCCCTTATTAAGGTGGCCCATGTCCACATCAAGTTAGCCCATTAGGGTGCCCAAATTCTAAATAATTCTTTTAAAAACCTCTAATATCCATAATTAATCAATTCAAGCATTCTCTTTTATTTTTTATCTTATTTTATTTCTACCAATTTAGTTAGCTCAACTTAAAGACGATTAAAAGATAAATTATTAGGATTGAATATCGTTTTTGAAACACAAAATAATTTATATTTCACTTTTCCTTCTTTAATCATGTCTAATCACCATATATGAAAAATTTTGTATAAATTAACTTATGTTGGTCTCGATGAATTTACTACATTCTAAACTTTAAATCCCATTTTCAAAACTTAGATCTTTAAGTAATTTCTCAAAAATCCAATGTCTTAATTTAATTTTTCAATAATTCGTTTAAATCTTATTTTCATCAAATAGAATCATTATCTCATATATATCTAGTTATTTAAAGTCTAAATCCTTCAAAAATCCAATGTCTTAATTTAATGACTCGTTTAAATCTTATTTTCATCTATTAGAATTATAATCTCATACTTATCTAGTTATTTAAAGTCTAATCCTTTAAAAATCTTCTGTCCTAATTCAATTTTTCAATAACTCATTTAAATCTTATTTTTCATCAATTAGAATTATAATCTCATACTTACCTAGTTATTTAAAGTCTAATCCTTCAAAAATCCCCTGTCCTAATTCAATTTTTCAATAATTCGTTTAAATCTCATTTTCATCAATCAGAATCATTATCCCATATCTATCTAGTTATTTAAAGTCTGATCCTTCAAAAATCCAATGTTTTAATTTAATTTTTCAATAATTCGTTTAAATCTTATTTTCATCAAATAGAATCATTATCCCATATTTATCTAGTTATTTAAAGCCTAATCCTTCAAAAATTTCATGTCTTAATTTAATTTTTCAATAATTCGCTTAAATCTTATTTTCATCAAATAGAATCATTATCCCTTATCTAATCCTTCAAAAATCTAATGTCTTAATTTAATTTTTCAATAATTCGTTTAAATCTTATTTTCATCAAATAGAATCATTATCCCTTATTTATCTAGTTATTTAAAGTGTGACCCTTCAAAAATCTAATGTCTTAACTTAATTTTTTAATAATTCGTTTAAATCTTATTTTCATCAAATAGAATCATTATCTCATATTTATCTAGTTATTTAAAGTCTAATCCTTCAAAAATCCAATGTCTTAATTTAATTTTTCAATAATTCGTTTAAATGTTATTTTCGTTAATTAGAATTCTTATCCCATATCTATTTATTTATTTAAGGTCCAATTCTTCAAAAATCCAACGTCCTAATTTAATTTTCAATATTAAAAATTCAACTACTCATTTTATATTCGTTTAAAATATTGTTTCAGTCAAATAGCATTATTACTCCATATTTATTTATTTATTCTAATCGTTAAAGTTTAATTCTTTAAGACCCGACTTCCAAATCTAATTTCCAATCTCAAAAGCTCCACCGTTCGTATACCACCGCTTAATGATTATTCTTGTTATTAATGTTATCTCATCCATTTACTTATTCAGTTATTCATATGCCAAAGATCTCATCTCTAAATAAATTCTTAAATTTTTAATCTCTAAATTCACATCTTCAATCTCAAAAATTCCATCTTTCGCAATTATTTACCTAATCTTTATTATTTCGCCATCGTTGTTATTTCCTTCATTCGCTTACTTACTTATCCACTTATCCACTCATTTAAATCCTGAACTCTCAAATCGTTTTTAAAATTCCGATCTCGTTCAAATTCAATTTCTAAAATTCTCATTCTCACATTTAACCTCTAAAAGTTTGATCTTCAAATAAACTCTAGAACTCCAATTTTCTAGTAATCTTCGAGATTCCAATTTTTCAAATAAGTTTCAAAAATCTAATTTTCTCTCACATAGTTTTAATTTCGCTTTGGTTTTCAAACGATCTTCTGCTCCTCTTGATTTCAATAAGCCTGAATAAATTTTTTCATAATTCCAAAATAATGGAATCTGTGACATTAAGTCATGTAAAATGAACGGGTTTTGGTGGGGGCCCAACATGAGTGACTTTATGATTGATTGATTGATTGTTTGATTTGATTATCATACATGATTGGTTTATCCTACTCTCTGACACGCGTGAGATGATTTCTAAATTATGCACTAACCCTCTCTATTGATAGCGCATGGTGACTCAGTTGCCCAGGTATGTACCCATTTTTCCTTTAATCATTACCTATGCATGTCCCGATTCTCACATGTGCACGATTTATCCTGGGTATTCATTGATTTATTCATCCATTGTCATGATTGCTTCAATTTTATCAGTAAGGACCTGACTTAGAGATTTAGAGGGGTGCTATGGTTTTTTGTCGTACCTTCCCGACAAGTAAGCGGACCCCCGAACTCGATCCGGTTTTTTTCGTAGATCACCTTTTCCAAAATAAGGAGTCACACTTAGGGTTTTTCTTTCTTATTTTGTTTACCCTTTTAAAATAAAACAAAAATAAGTGGCGACTCCAAGTCATTTTTCTTAATTAATAAAATCATTTTTCAAATAAAAATCGAGCTCGGCATCAAGTAGGAAACGCATGAGCAGAAATGCGGGGTCCACAATATGCAATTAATTAAATAGTTTTTTGAATTCAAAATTATTCTTAAAATTTTTTAAAATTATTAAAGAGGCTAAATTCTTAATTATGTCTTACTTAATTTATAATTTATTTACCTAAATTAAAAATATATATTTATGTGTATTGGGAGACACAGTGAAGTCTCATGATATATTGATTTTTTTTTTTGGTTTAACGATGAGATCTTTTTTTTTTAGTTTCAAATTATTTTTAAAATTTGTTAAACCCATTAATAAACTCGATACAAATGTGACTTGATTTAAATTTTATTTTTATAATAAAAAAATTTATAAAAATATAATTATGTGCCCAAAACATAATAGAATCATTATAACTAATTTTTATCCATATATTTATAATATTAATAAATTTATTATCTAAGTTTCAAATTATTTTTAAAAATTACTAAACTTATTAATGAATCTAACACATTAAAAGTCTTATTTAATTTGAAGTTTATGTAAAAATAATAATAAATAAAGTCGTTATAAATTAATTTTTGTCCATAATTTTTTTTTATATTAATTGGTTCATTATTTGAAATTTAAATCATTTTTAAAAATTATTAAACTCGTTCATGAATTCAACACATTAAATCTTGCTTAAATCATCAAAATTATTATTTGATGATTAACAATCGAAAAAAAAAATCAATTCATTTTTAAGTCAAAAAATCATGTTATTCAACCTTGGCAAATATATATATATATATATAATTTGCATCATAATAGAAATAATAATAATTTTCTATTTTTTATATTTTCAACACTAAAAAAAGAGAATCTTTACAATTGACTAAATCAAAAGCAAGTTGTTTTCTGCAGCTTGAGGGGAAATAATAATAATTATAATAAAACCACCAAAGCACTGTTTTATAAGACATGCTTAATACATCTCAAATGAAAGGATTTTTGAAAGGGAAAAGTCGGTTTTTACTCACATAAAAAAAAAAAAAAAAATCAACTTTTATAACTCAATTTTATTTTCATCGGTTGAAAAATATTTTAAAATACATGAACTTTTATAATTATTTCTTTAAATCCTCTTTTACTTTATAATATTGAATAAAATTATCAAAAAAAAAAATTTATTATTTTAACTTGATAAAATATATTATAAATTCAGATTACATCAAAGTTTCACAGTTTATCCTCCAGGAAGCTCCTAAGGAAGAATCAAATATTACAATTCGATGAATTACGATAATTTACTTGGATAGTAACCTATGTGTCAATAAAAAACAGAAACAAGTATTTAATAATTTTTTTTTTTAAATTTACGGCTAATGAAAAATATAAAAAGTTTAATAGTTTCTCTTTAAGTTTTACATCTCATTTTCCGATTGGTTCATCTGTATATATATATGGCCTAATTTGAAGGGATGACTAAACTTGTGACTTGTGAAGAATTTATCAGCAAATTTAGTCACAGAAAAGCTCTGGCCGGAGATTTTTGCTTACCTATTGAAGATCCAAGTTCCCAATGATGAATGATGTTTAGATGGGCATTTGGCACAAGGAGATGAGTGATAAGGTATTAAGGTGGAAATTGGGAGCACCAACGAGCATCAGTTGTTGCTGGCAGAGACGCATGTGGGGGCAAGAGATCATGTCAATTACCACAGTTAGCTTCAATTATAAATACCGAGCATGCGTGCTTAAAATTCCCGCTCAACCTACAAAGTGGGGAATGGGTTTGGCACTTGGCAGTTGCTTTTTCTATTTCTTATTGAAAGAAGGGAGGGGGGAGCCAAGTGTCTAGCGTTTACAAGACAGAAGGTGGAGGGTGATATGACATTTATGACAGATGAGTCTGGACCTCTGGTGGGAATGGGATTGAGAACCCTATTATCCGATTCATACCAGCCATTTCAAGTCATGCGCTGTTTTTTTCTAATTTCCCACGTGGGCGGCCCCTAAATACCGTGTGAAAGGAATCTCAGCCTTTCCATGTATCAGTAATGAGTTTCCTTCTCTGCGGCTTTTGGCTATTTTTCTCTTAAGATGGACCAAATTGAAGTAGGCGAGTCTATGATGACCCACCCAATTGTGGTCCACCAGCCAAAATATCTAAATCCTGGTCGCACTCAAGAGAACAAACAAAAAAAAAAAAAAATAATGCAAGTTGAATGTGTGGGTTTATAAACCGAAGTCATTATATCCAATGAAAAATAATGAAATTATCAACAATATTTGAGTGGCCACAGAAAGTTCAATTCTAATTCTTTTCAGACTCGGCCCACCGCATTTGTCGCTGTCATTGACTAGAAAGCATGAAGCCACGAGGCGCGTTCGTAGGAAAGGGCTCGGACACTGCATGTGCCCTGGTTTAACTTACAGAAGAGTCAGGTCAATGATTCAAAGTCATCTCTCCAACTATTCCTTATATATACCTTTCTTTCCCGGCCTACAACAACTGCAGTTCTCAAAGCCTCCTCCATCTCCAAAATTCTTAGCATTTCTTGTTTCTTCTTTCCAATTACATGACTACACGCAATACTTTTGTCTCTTTTGCTTCTGGTCAGTGATTGCGCCAATGAAAAATCATGCTTTTTGTATCCGGAAAGATATGAAAGAGCGCGAGCATATTGTCCTTCCTCAGATCTGCCAAACACCCTTTGTAAATTTATCCAGCAATGGCATCTTGTACTCTCTATCTCTCTTCTAAATGATGCTGTGCGAACCAGAAGAAACAGTAGAGGATGAAAGCTTAGATGGCTTATTAAATCTGGAGGAGTGCTTGAAAGCGTATCTCTGGCTGCCACTGCGAAAAATGGAGCTCATGCTGATGCTGAAGATGTTGATGGATGCCAACCTGGAAAATTTTGGTTGGAACACGTTTTATAAGCCACCTAAAAGAGCCTCTTCAGCTCTGTGGGGAAGCTTTTGAGGATCCACCGTTCTCGCACTTGTAGCTAGTGCTGCACTTTCTCCCAATGGGTTTGGCATTGAAGAGCATGGGCGGAGAGAAGGGTGATGCTAAAGAGGAAGAATATTTGTTGCCTATCTTTCTAATCATTTGCTGAATCTGCCGTAAATATTTCAGAAAAAAAACAGCTAATTGTCAACTCAGAAATCTGGGTTGATGTTGTCTGAAATTGGTGGTTTCGATCAGCCGATTTGGACAATGGGCAGCAATATCGTCAAGCTGAAATTCTCACAGAAAACATTCTTGTTTTCTAACACAATGCGGGAGGCTGTTGTGTTTTCTTGGAAAGGAGGCCAATGGATATGCGAGAATGCTTGTGGCTTATGATGATCCATGAGCACAATCATCTGCGATTATAATGAGCAGACAAGTTTATGAGTCTCGCTCAACAAGCTTGCTTTATGGATATTGTTGGTCTCTCTTGCTTTTCTGGTTCTTGTAGTGTCGTTGGGGAATTCAAAAGTTGAGAATGGAAATGAGAAGTTCAATGACAGCAAGACAAAGTCTGATGATATAGTGAATGCCGTGGTGGGAACTTTGCTGCAGCAGTTGCTATTGTGGTTGTAGCAATTCCAGAAAGCTTGCTGTTGTGGGTCACGTCTAGAAGAGGCTGATGGGCACTGCCATGATGCCACCACCATTTTTATTGACAAATGGGGCAACCTTTCGTTGAACCCAGATGCAAGTGGTTCGGAATAATTAATATAGAGCGTGGCCAACTGCGACAAGCCTTCTGCAATTGAATATGCTACAACCACAATAGTAAGTGCAGCAACAACGATTCCCCCCACGGCATTCACTATATCATCAGCCTTTGTCTTGCTGCTATTGAACTCCTGATTCCCATTCTCATCTTCTGAATTCCACAATTCAAACGGCAAACCAACGACACTACAAGAACCACAAAAGCAACTCAGACCCGCATTATCAAGGATGAAGTTAGGTTGTTGAGCCAGACTTGTGTATGTATCTGTTCTTTATATATTCACGGCAGATTGCTCATGGATGTCTTCCCCACAAGCATCTGACATGAATATCAATTGGCCATCTCAAAAACAAGGACAGATCCTGCCTAGTATCAGCCTATCCGTTTTCAGACAAAATCAAATTGGATATCGTCGTCGGCCTGATCAGATCATAACTGGAGGAATTGCCTATTTTCCTTGAGTAACATAACAGCAGGGACATCATTGACCAGAAAGACAGCCACAAGGAAGATTCCACACCGTAACCCTTCTTTCAGCCCATGTTCATTAATGGCAAGAGAAAGTGCAGCACAAGCTACAAGTACGAGGATGGTAAAACCCTAATGGAAAGAGCATTTTTAGGTGGCTTTGTCATGTTTGAGGCCTTCTTCTTCACATCACCTTCTATTCCTCCAAAGCTAGCTTTGGCCTTTTGTCCTCCACTATTTCAGGTGAGGCTTGTTTCATCAATCATGGAGAAGTCATACCCATGCTTAACATTGATCACAGGTATCAGATTGATTGAATGTTTTTGGCATGCCGAGTGAGTACCCTGTACGACCTTATGGCAATCTATGATCAAGTCATTTTATTTATGCAGTGTTTCAATTTCTTGTGAATCTGATATCAATAATTTTTTGGCAGTTCAAGTATACTGCTGTTTCTTTCCTGTACAGTACTGTCAGTGAGGGGCCTCCCTCCCTTGTTACTTGACCAGCTTAACAGTATGTTTTGCTTCTGAAAAGTCAAAATAATGATAAGATAATGTGGAAAAGGTAAAGAAAAATGAAAAAAAGAAAAGAAAAATAATATGACATTTCCGACGTTATTTTCAAACTTCATTGTGATTTTGTAGGATATCTTACGTGATTGGTTCAAGGTTTAAATCACATGTGCTGGCTTCTCTCGACGTGGCATGTGAAAGGCGACCTAGTCAACCGAATAGCTTTTATTTTCATGCATTTTTTATTAGGCTGGGTCCACAGAAAAGGATTGACATAACGGAAAAAATTAAAATTAAAATCAAAATTAATTATTATCCTTCTAATTTTTGGCAATTATCAAATCAAAATTAACAAAATGGAACAATTACGCTGAAGGATTAATGAATCTTTTAATTTCATCAACATCTCACAAAGATAAAAGTTGCATGCGAAATACATGAAAATTTAGGTACAAAAACACTTTTTGCCGTTCACATATATGTACTTACATTGTTTTTTCTCTTAATTTTCTTGTTATTTATTTTCCAGATTAAACCTTTAAAAATATTATTTACATGCATGTATTTATATCTTCGTATGTATGTAAGATTACTTATATTAAATGTAAAAGACCTTTAAAATTGTATAAGTTTGTCCATTATTAATATATTTATTTATTTTATTTTTTCACTTATTTCTTATATATTTAGAAATATTGTTTATGAACATGCATAAATGTCAAATACTTTTTTAAAAAAAAATTTTCTTATATGTACAAGTTAAATACTTGTAGCAAGACATTTATATTAGTTGTGCAATTTTTTACAAGTCCATTTATTGTAAATATATTTACATATTTTTCTTCATTGTCTTATTTTTTATACAAAGGAAATATTGTTTACACACATGTATAAACATCAAATACCATTTTTTTTTATATATAAAAGACTTTTGTATTATGTATATAAGATATTTGTACTAATTGTACCACATAACCCAAATAAACATGTTATTTTGAATACATTTGCATATTTTTATAGATATTAATAAATAAAAAAAGTCTTATAGATTTAGTATAACTATCTTGTATTTAGTATAACTATCTTGTATACGGGTGGAAATATATATATATATATATATATTTGATATTTGGGCATGTGTAGATAAATTTTTTAGTAATTTGGTATGAAAATTGGTCAAAGAAAATAAATAAAAACATATATATAAATTCATGATATACAAAGTTTGTATATGGCTTATAGAGTCATTTAATTAAATTTCAAAAATAAAAAATTATAATAATTAAATGTTAAATTAATAAAAAAAATAAATTAAGATAATAGTTGTACTTAAAAGAAAAAAAAATAAAAATTATATGAATATTAAATAGATTTTAAGAATAATTTTATTTGTTATTTTTTTTAATTTTAATATATTAATTATCATGAGGACTTAAAGATAAATTTTAACATATTAAATAGTTGCAATGCTCCGACGCCTATAATCCAATTCCAAAAACTTACATCTTTGGGCCAAATATGCATTTTATATGAACCTTAGATCCATTTGCTAGAAATGAGGTTCTTGCCTTTTAAAAATCATATTGAATGTATGTTGGGTATTTTTGGGTGATAACTTCTCCATATAACCCTCAAAGCAATTTTGAAATTTGCTAAACTATTTTAACTTAATTATGCAAAATATGTGATTTAAGGTAATTATAGATTTATATACCCTTTTAATATAATTATACATGTTAGGATTATAAAATAAATTGTTAACTGTTAGTTTGCTACTGTTAAGCTGTTAGTTTGTTATGCTGTTAGAGGCTGTTAGATTGCTATGACAGGTTGTTAGTGTTGAACACGTGTAAACAAGTTTGTTAATGGGAAGAAACTATTGTAGTATAAATATTGAGGTTTGCTCTGAAAAGAAAAAAGAGGATTTCTTCTATATTTCACCTGGGTCCTTTCTTTTCCTCTTTCTCGCTTCTTTATCTCTTTATTCTCTTGTTTCTAACATGGTATCAGAGCACTCAACTTCAGCAATGGAGAAATTTCAACAAACCCTAGAATCTTCTTCCTCTAGTCATTTTGTCCCGATTTCGTTCAATCATTCTACCTCAGTTAAGCTCGAAAATCATAATTTTTTTATATGGAGAAAATAGATTTTCTCATCAATTCATGGTCACAATCTTCAGCATTTTGTCACTAGAATTCATGATCCACCGTTAAAATTTCGAAGTTCAGAAGATTGATCTCAAGGAATAGTGAATCAAGATTTTATTGATTGGGAACAACAAGATCAGCTCTTGGTTTCTTGGCTTCTTTCATCAATGTCCGAAGGAGTTCTTTTGAGGTGAGTAAATTGTGAATCTGCTTTTCAAATTTGGAAGCCATTGGAAGTATATTTTGCTTCTCAAACACATGCTAAAATCTCACAGTATAAAACCTTGCTTTAAAACACACACAAAAAAAAAAAACTCTAAGTAAGAATGAATATTTGCTTAAAATTCGTGGTTTTGTTGATCTATTTGCTCTTGTTGGTGTGAATCTCTCTATAAAAGATCACATTGATGCTATCACAAATGGACTGCCTAGTGAATACGACACATTCTTTCTCACAATTAATTCTCAAACTGAGGATTATTCAATATAGGAAATTGAGTCTTTTTTATTAGCACAAGAGGCTAGGATTGAGAAACAAAGCAAGAGTTTAGACTTTGAAACTACTTTTGTTAATATTACACAAGGTCCAGGTAACTTTGGTAGAGACAATTTTTCTCAAGGCAGAGGTTTTACTAGTAACAATCAGTTTAGCCTTAATTTTGGTAGAAGTAATTTTTCTTCCAGAGGAAATGGTGGTTGGAGATCCTAGAATACTTGGAATAATAATGCTACTGCTAATACTGAAAAACTGGTATGCCAAATGTGCATGAAGATTGGTCATTCTGCAGATAGGTGTTACTATAGATATGATCCTAATTTTCAAGGTCCTCGTACTCCTGGTTTCACTCCTAATTTTCACCTCAAACGCAGGTTCAAAGTGGCAACAAGCCTAACATACAAGTTTTGATGGCTACACCAGAAAACATTTGTGATACTAATTGTTATCCAGACTCGGGTGGCTCAAACCATGTGACTGCAAATGCAAATAATATGGTTGAACACACACCATATTATGGTAATGAGCAAGTTCGTGTTGGCAATGGTATGAGACTCTCTATTAAACATATTAGTCTTTCAAACCTTTCAGAATTTCAAGGCTCAAGCTGAATTACAATTAGGGTTCAAAATTAAATGCCTACAATCTGATTTTTTTTTTTTTTTTTTTTTGGGGGGGGGGGGAGGAAGAGGGTGAATTTCGTGCTTTTACTGATTACCTTACTATAAATGGCATTATTCATAGGATTTCTTGTCCTCACACTCACCAACAAAACGGTGTAGTTGAAAAGAAGCATATACATATTGTTGAGAATGGTCTTACCTTACTTGTTAGAGCCTCAATGCCTTTCAAATATTGGGATGAATCATTCAGAACAGTCGTGTTCTTGCATAACAAGCCGCCCTCTCCAATTTCACATGGTAAGTCTCCCTTACAGCTTCTTTTTAATCATGTTCCTGATTACAAGGCTCTTAGAATATTTGGTTGTGCTTGCTATCCCAACACTAGACCATATGATAGCCATAAACTTGTCTTTTGGTCTGTACAATGTACATTTCTACGTTATAGCCTCACTCATAAAGGCTACAAGTGTTTAGACCCCTCTGGTAAAATTTTCATATCTAGAGATGTTATTTTTTATGAACATCTATTTCCATTTTCAGAATCTCTTTCTTCTCAATCTCAACATTCTTCCATTTCTCAACCTCTTTCCTTTAGTCATTCACCACCAATTCTTTATTCTAAACAACCTGTTTCTTCTATTTCTACAGCCTCATCACCCTCTCCTATTGCTCTCATTCCTCCTGTCAACACAACCACTCACTTGGAAAACTGTCAAGACTCTAATGCTCTCATTGTATCATCATCTCTCCCAAGTACTGTTGGAAATACACACTCTATGATCACCAAATCTAAGAATGGCATCTTTAAACCAAAAGTATACAGTGTTACCAAAAAGCCTCAGTCTACTAATGAAGCTTTGCAAAATGAGAATTGGAAAATAGCCATGATAGATGAATATTCTGGTCTCTTGAGAAACAATACATGGTCTTTGGTTGACCTTCCAGTTGGTAGAAAAGTAATAGGATGCAAGTGGATTTTCAGAGTTAAAGAAAATCCAGATGGTTCTATTAAAAAATATAAAGCTAGACTTGTTGCAAAGGAGTTTCACCAAACAACTGGATTTGATTATACATAAACATTTAGCCCTGTTGTGAAGCCTACTATAATCTGGGTGGCTCTCACTATAGCATTATCAAGGAATTGGAATATTCAACAACTTGATATCAACAATGCCTTTTTGAATGGAGATCTACAAGAAGAAGTTTATATGGAACAACCTAAAGGCTTTATTGAAAAGTCCACTTCTCATTTGGTATGCAAGCTCCACAAATCTCTATATGGTCTCAAACAAGCACCACGTGCCTGCTTTGAGAAACTCTACGAAGCACTTGTAGGTCTTGGTTTTACATCTGCTAAATTTGATCGGTTTTTATTCACAAGGTTCACTATGGATCACACTACCTTTCTCCTAGTATATGTTGATGATATACTGGTTACTAGTAGCAATCCTTCTGTAATTCAACAATTAATCTCACAATTAAACAAGAGTTTTTCTCTTAAAGATCTTGGTGAGATAGACTATTTCTTGGGCACACAGGTGAAACATACTATTGAAGGTCTACACTTGTCTTAGACTAAGTATGTGCATGATTTCTTATGCAAAGCCAAAATGAACAATGCAAATGGCATTAATACTCCCATGATCAGTGGTCAACAACTTACAACATCTGGAAGTGGTACTGTGAAAGACGTTCAACTCTATAGGAGTGTTGTAGGTGCACTTCAATATGTTGCTATCACCAGGCCATAAATTTCCTTTTGTGTCAATCGAGTTTGTCAATATTTGAAGGATCCACAAGAAGAACACTGGCAAGCAGTAAAAAAGATACTTAGATACTTGAAAAATACTATTTAGTATGGACTTCATTTGACTTGTTCAAGTACTTTAAATCTGGTGGGATTTTGTGATGCTGATTGGGCATCAAGTCTAGATGATAGAAGATCTACATCCAACTATTGTGTCTATCTTGGAAACAATCTAGTTTCTTGGTGCTCAAAGAAACAACATATTGTCTCTAGATCATCTACAGAGGCAGAATACAGAAGCTTAGTTAAACTAACTGCTGAGATCACATGGTTAACTACCCTACTAAGTGAATTGAGGATCACATTACTAAGATCTCCAGTAGTATGGTGTGATAATCTGAGCACAGTATTGTTATCTGCAAATCTAGTTTTACATGCTAGAACCAAGCATATTGAGCTTGATTTGTATTTTGTGCGTGAGAAAGTTTTTCAAAAGCTTATTGATGTGAGACATGTTCCTTCAAGTGACCAAACAACAGATCTTTTTACCAAAGCTATACCCAGTTCCAGATTTCCTTTACTTAGAAGCAAACTCAAAGTTCTTGATTTAAGTACTCTGAGTTTGAGGGGGGGGGGGGGGGGGGGGTGTTAGGATTATAAAATAAGTTGTTAACTGTTAGTTTGCTACTGTTAAGCTGTTAGAGGTTGTTAGATTGCTATAACAGGTTGTTAGTGTTGTACACGTGTAAGCAAGTTTGTTAATGGGAAGAAACTATTGTAGTATAAATATTGAGGTTTGCTCTAAAAAGAAAGAAGAGGATTTCTTCCAGATTTCACTTGGGTCATTTCTTTCCCTCTTTCTCGCTTCTTTCTCTCTTTATTCTCTTAGTTCTAACAATACCTTATAAAATTCTTCACTTTTGAGAAAACAAATTTATTTATAAATTATTACTTTTCATTGTATCATAGGACTTAGATTTCATTATATAAGAAGTTATTTAAAGCATTAAACAAAGGTGACATGTGTTAGGAAATTTTTATATAAACACAAATTTTGAAACACATAAGTCTGTGTAATAGTGTTTTTACTTGAAACGTTCTTAATGGAAGTATTTTCTCTTAAAATGTTTTTAGAAGAATCATCTAAATATGTTTGACATCAATTTTAAAAAGAGGTCTAGCCTTCGCTTTCTTGTTCAACGAGACCTCATTTTTATTTTAGAAGTATATTACTTTAGTACTAACATAGAAATTATTGCTGACTAACCCTCTTATTCCAACTTATTCACATTAGATATGAACAAGAGTTTAGAGCTTGGTCAATACAGGGTGTTGAACTTGAGATTGCTTAAAATTGTAATTGGATAAGCTTCATTTAACTATATATTCCTATGGTAATGCAACTCACTCCAAGGTATATGAAGTCAAACTTAAACCCTTTCAATTAATTTAAAGGTAGACGCGATATCGATAGTAACCAATTCCACATTGTGATACATTTCTAACATTTAAAAATTTTCATTTTTTAAAGTATTAGAAAGACTAAACACATTTTCTAAAATCATTATTAAATGCATCAGTTTTTCTATAAAAAAAAAACACTTGTTTTAATGTTATAAGTAGGGATGACAATTTTCTGGGCAAATCGGGTAACCCACCCCTATTGGGACGGGTATGAAATATAAAAAATGGGAATCTTTGCTCTTCTCTTTTGCATTTCCGCTGCCTGGTATAGGTCGGGTATGGGAATATTTTAAAAGCCCGAATCGGGTTTGGGATGGGTATGGATTTTGTTCCAACTCGCCCCGCCCCGTCCCGAATATAAATTTACAAAATTACCCTTCAACTACTAGTAAAATGTCAAAAAACTCCCCGTATATTCCCATTTGCCTTAATTCTAATGGTTGTTCCTTCTTCTTTTTCTTCTTCCTCTAATATAGGGGTTTTTCATTCTTCCCATTGCCCTAATTCTAATGGTTGTTCCTTCTTCTTCTTCTTCTTTTTCCTCTAATACAATGGTCTTTCATTCTTCCCATTTGCCTTAATTTCGACAGCCACTTCTTTTTCTTCTTTCTCTGATGCACTGCTTGAAACCCTATCTTTAGGATCAATACTACTTTTTCTTCCCCCCTCACACCAACTCAAATACTCTGAAATCAATTCCATCTTGTTCTTGGTTTAGCCTCAGAGCCCAAAACTCCTCTTTCGTGACATCAAACTAGTCATAGACTTCGATCTCCTTCCCCTAAATATGTGCAACACAATCATCTAAAGCATCACCTTGAAGTCTTTGTCCGAGAGCACAACTTAAAAGGAACGCGAAAGCCTTTGAAGTAGTGGATTTGATGAAATCTTGGTTCAAAGATTGGCTTGAATAGGAATTCACATCCATGGCTGATATCGACCCATTTTCCCGTTTGGTTCAATTTTCATTATGTTCTCTTGTAAATGGTTCAAATGATTTTTTTTTTTTTTTGTGTGTTTTGCATTAATTTTGAGTCATTTAAGCTAACTATGGGCTTAAAATGATTGATTGTTGTGGTGTTAATTTCAACTTTGATATTATTTTTTCATATTTGGTATATTATCATAATCTCGTTATTTTGCAGTGAAAGGAAAATGCAGATCGCCAATTTGGGTTAGGGCTCAATGGACATTCGGGATAGGGGGGATGGGGTTATTAATTCTTTTGTTAACGAGGATGAGAATCAATCAACCTGCCCCAACACGGGTTTGTGCCGGGGATGAGAAATAACTATATAATCAGGTGCGGGAATGGGATAAGAATGACCCGTCCTAAACCCATCTCATTACCATTCCTAATTATAAGTGATTTTTTAGATTTTTAAAAGTGTTTTCCAAATTTTGCAAAATACCTTTTTTTTTTTAAAGAAAAAAAAAACATTTTTTTAGCTAAAAGGGCTTTACCGCCAAATGATTCTAAGCCAACTTTTAAGATTATATATGTTGAGTTAAAGTTGGAGGGAAAGACATTGATAGAAAAAATAAAATAAAATTAAATTAAAATTAATTTTTTCTCTACTTTTATTGTTCTTGAAAAAGAGAAGATAATACATTGTGTAATTTATTTCCTAATTAATATAAGTAAAGTTAAATATTATTTGAATCAATATAATTAATTTCCTAATCTAGTTAACATATTTATTATTTAATTGAGAAATTTATCCCTAATGCATCAGTTTCTCTAAAAAAAAAAAAAACACTTGTTTTAATGTTATAAGTGATTTTTTAGATTTTTAAAAGTGTTTTCCAAATTTTGCTCAATACCTTTTTTTTTAAAAAAAAAAAAACACTTTTTTAGGCTAAAAGGGCTTTTCTGCCAAATGATTCTAAGCCAACTTTTAAGATTATATATGTTGGGTTAAAGTTGGAGGGAAAGACATTGATAGAAAAAATAAAATAAAAATAAAAATTTTTCTCTACTTTTATTGTTCTTGAAAAAAGAAGATAATACAACTATTCTTGAAAAATGGGTCACCATGTTAAAATGGCGAACCACTTTATAAAATTCTTCATATTTACTCTCGTTTCGATGTGGGATCAATGTGAAGGCCTTCGAAGAAACTTGGTGGTGCTCTCCACCAAGTTTGTTATAATGGCGAACATAAAATTATTTAGATCATGTTCCCACTTCCCATCATATGTGCTTTCTTGGTCATAACAATAAAAGAAACTTGGTGGTGCTTTCCACTTCTCAAAACTTCAATATACAAGTTTTGCTTATGATTTGGGATTATCCAAAATGAGATTGTCCTTGTGCAATTCACACCAACTTTGAACTTTTATAAGAACCGTCTTACACCTTTTAAGTTATCATATTTTTTAATAAGTGACGTGGCCTTATTTTAATATACTAATATCCTACTTTTTCTCACTGGATCAAAAAGGCTAGCTATGCATTAAATAATCATACATAAGTATGACCACCAGCAATTCACTCTTGATTCAGCACAATATTTTATGTAAATTAATCAGGTCATCCTTTACTTCCATATATAAGATCCCCATCGATTGAATTGAACTTTTCTAACAAATCGAGAAAAAGAGTCAGCTAGAACCCATTTATGCATTTGCAAACGAGATTCTATTCAAACTTGAGATTTTGTTTTCTTCTTATTTATTAATTTTTCTCTAAGAATGATCCTCTAATGTGGTCAATACCTCTTCTTTTCCTCTCATGGCGTTCTGAACAAGGGAAAAACTTTTGAACAATTTAAGTTATACTGTACATTCCCTGATATATATACCAACAGAGCTTTGTGGACCAAAGCTTCTTAGTTCTTGCCTCTCCCAGACGTGGAAGCTGCGAAATGCCGAAATCTTCTGGTGGTGTGCAAGTAAGTATGGAGAAAGATGATTAGAATTATTAGAAACAAATGAAAAGTCCATTAACCGACCCCAATTACCGACTGAAAAAAAAGGAAGGCAAAGCGAGGAAGCAATGAAACTACATCTGAAACCTGCGTTTCATGACCTGTAATATTCGGCTGAATGATTATGAAAGCTTCGCGGCCACAGTTGAAGTTGGATTCTTTACGCTTTAGTATTAAAAAGACACGCACGTCGACCTTCAAAAGTCAAAACTAAGCACTTTCGCATCACCCAGCGCAGCCGGAGCTATTGGTGGTTGTCTTGAGATCCTCGAAAACGAGTCTTTTGACACTCCTGGAAATTTCTGGGTACCGCGTTGACTAGTCAACTATATTTTTTCTTTTATTTATTAACATACTATTTCCTATTTTATTTATTATCCTTGTGCACTAAGAATTAGCTAGAAGCCAATGTACACCCGACAAACATGATCTTCTCAGTATAAACACTTCATATTCAATGAAATACACGGGCTCTACTCTCCTATAAGAATGGCAACTCCTTAACCTTAACACATGCATTCACAAGGTTGTTCCCATTTCGTGGTTTTTAGTCTCACACATTTTCTTCATATACATTAGCTTCAATTTTCATTTCCTTCATTCTTTTTTCTTTCATCGTGGTACGTTACTTTGTTTTCATCTTCGTGTCCGCTTCATCATCTTTATCAGACTCTTTTGTCTGTTGAAAAACATGTCTAACATTTTGCATGTTAACTTAAATTGCATAGAGTCCATACTCGATGTGCCAGCCACCCTTAGCAGACCCAACAAGAAATGGCATTCGGCCTTTGCTACCATCTATTGTTCCAGGGCCCTTCATTCTCTTCTCAATAAGAAGAAAAGCAGCAAACTCCCGCTTAGTACTCCTTCCTTTGTTATCGTCAGTGTTGAGCCCCACGTTGCCTTCTCAAACATTGATCACACAAGCCTCACTGCAGTGGTGAAAGAGAAAAACTTAGATCAACTTCGCGAATTGGGAGGAGTTGAAGGTGTGGCTGACGCTCTAAAAACAGATACCAAAAATGGCATCCATGGTGCTGTTAAAGATGTAGCTGAAAGGCAGGAAACGTTCGGTTCAAACACATACCCGAGGCCGCCTACTAAAAGCTTCTTCTACTTTGTGTTGGAAGCTTTTAAGGATATTACCATTCTCATACTTCTAGCTTGTGCCACACTCTCCCTCGGTTTCGGAATTAAAGAGCATGGGCTGAAGGAAGGGTGGTATGATGGTGGAAGCATATTCGTTGCTGTCTTTCTAGTCATTTCTGTTTCTGCTGTGAGTAACTTCAGGCAAAACCGACAGTTCGAAAAGTTGTCCAAAGTCAGCAACAACATCAAGGTTGAGGTCGTTAGAGATGGGCATCGTCAGCAGATTTCTATTTTTGAAATCGTTGTTGGCGATGTTGTTTGCTTAAAAATCGGTGACCAAGTTCCTGCTGATGGCTTATTCTTGGACGGTCATTCACTACAAGTGGATGAATCCAGCATGACCGGGGAGAGCGACCATGTTCAAGTTAATAGCACCCAGAATCCATTCTTGTTTTCTGGAACCAAAGTGGCTGATGGATATGCTCAAATGCTCGTGACTTCTGTTGGTATGAACACAATATGGGGGGAGATGATGAGCACAATCAGCCGCAACATTAATGAACAAACACCCCTACAAGCCCGTCTTAACAAGCTGACTTCTTCAATAGGCAAGGTTGGTTTGGCCATTGCTTTTCTAGTTCTTGTCGTGTTGGTGGTTCGCTACTTCACAGGGAATACAGAAGATGAGAACGGAAATCAGGAGTTCTATGGTAGCAAGACAAAGGCTGATGATATAGTGAACGCCATGGTCAGAATCATTGCTGCAGTAGTTACCATCGTGGTTGTGGCAATTCCAGAAGGCTTGCCTTTGGCCGTCACGCTCACACTTGCTTATTCAATGAAGAAAATGATGGCTGACCAGGCTATGGTTCGGAAGCTCCCTGCCTGTGAGACCATGGGTTCTGCAACTACAATTTGTACTGATAAAACAGGTACCCTTACTCTGAACCAGATGAAGGTGACAAAGTATTGGCTTGGCAAAGAACCTGTTGAAGATTCCTCTTCAATTGCCTCAAATGTTCTCAAACTGATTCAACAAGGAGTTGCTCTGAACACAACTGGTAGCATTTACAGGGCCACTTCAGGCTCTGAATTCGAGTTCTCTGGTAGTCCCACAGAAAAAGCCATACTTTCTTGGGCTGTTCTGGAACTTGATATGGATATGGAGAGACTAAAGCAGAATCATACCATTCTTCATGTTGAAGCCTTCAATTCGGAGAAGAAAAGAAGCGGGATTTTAATGAGGAAGAAGGCTGACAACAAAATGCATGTGCACTGGAAGGGAGCAGCAGAGATGATATTAGCAATGTGTTCAAGTTACTATGATGCTTCTGGAAGCATGAAAGATCTGGATGATGCTGAAAGGCTGACATTTGAGCAAATAATTCAAGGTATGGCCGCTAGCAGCCTCCGTTGCATTGCTTTTGCACATAAACAAATTCCTGAGGAAGAGCAGGAAAGTAGCGAAGGCTGGCAAAAGCTAACAGAAGACAGCTTGACCCTCATAGGACTTGTGGGGATAAAAGACCCATGTAGACCAGGGGTAAGAAAAGCTGTGGAGGATTGCCAATACGCTGGAGTGAATGTCAAAATGATTACCGGTGATAATGTCTTCACTGCAAGAGCAATAGCCACTGAATGTGGAATACTAAGACCTGATCAAGACATGAATAGTGAAGCAGTGGTAGAAGGTGAGGTTTTCCGGAAGTACACCCCAGAGGAGAGAATGGAGAAAGTGGATAAAATCTGTGTGATGGCTAGATCCTCTCCCTTTGATAAACTTCTCATGGTACAATGCCTGAAACAGAAAGGCCATGTGGTTGCAGTGACAGGTGATGGCACAAATGATGCACCAGCATTAAAAGAAGCTGACATAGGACTTTCCATGGGGATTCAGGGCACAGAAGTGGCAAAGGAGAGTTCAGATATCATCATCTTGGATGATAATTTTGCTTCAGTGGCAACAGTTTGAGATGGGGAAGATGTGTTTATAACAATATCCAGAAATTCATCCAGTTTCAGCTGACTGTGAATGTTGCAGCCCTGGTAATCAACTTTGTGGCAGCAGTTTCAGCTGGTGAGGTTCCATTGACAGCAGTGCAGTTATTGTGGGTGAACTTGATCATGGACACATTAGGCGCCCTGGCCCTCGCCACAGAGCAACCCACCAAGGAGCTGATGGAGAAACCACCCGTGGGTCGGACAGAGCCACTTATCTCCAACATCATGTGGCGGAATATATTAGCCCAAGCTTTGTATCAGATAGCTGTCCTCTTGACCCTACAGTTCAGAGGAGAATCAATCTTTGGAGTGAGCGAGAAGGTAAAGAATACCTTGATATTCAATACTTTTGTGCTTTGCCAAGTCTTCAATGAATTCAATGCAAGGAAGCTCGAGAAGAAGAATGTGTTTAAGGGGCTACATAAGAACAAGCTATTTTTGGGGATCATTGGGATGACCATTATCCTTCAGGTGGTTATGGTGGAGTTTTTGAAGAAATTTGCAGATACAGAGAGGTTAAATTGGGGACAATGGGGTGCATGCATTGGAATTGCTGCAGCATCTTGGCCAATTGGTTGGGTTGTCAAGGGCATACCTGTTTCAGATAAACCATTCCTAAGCTATCTAAAGTGGTAGGAGCATCAGTTCAGATATACAGATTATTTTTTATACTCAAACTTCCCTCTACAAAGCAGTATCTATTCATTTATTAGATTTTTTTTTTTTTTTCATTCTCATGGTGGATTTGTAATTGATGTATGGTTGAATTTACGAAAATTATATGAATTTTTTTAAAATCATAGAGTCATTTCTTATGAAGCTTTTTGTGTTTCAGTTCATATAAATGTAACCCTGTGATTGTAAACTTGGACACCTGTTTCTTCTTGTTGGTATCAAGTCAGGGCAGGGATGACAGAGGAGATGTAATAATCATGTATCAACAGTATAGGGAAAGAATAAAACCAGTCACAAGTTCCAGAATAGTATAAATTCTGCAACATATGGTGATTACAAGACTAATCAAATAGAAGGCACAAAGAAACAAACAAGGATTGAGTGATGCAAGCATTACAATTTTAATAGTCTATAGCTTCAATGGGAGGAAACTTAGAAAAAAAAAAAACAGAAATCTTAGTATATGTTTGGATACACTTCTTGTTTTTTGTTTTTAAAAATAATAGTAGTAAGAACTTCAATACTAAAAGTGAAAACTTTTAAGGTTTATTATACCTTACCCCTTCAACCTATAATGTGTTTTGCATATTATCCCTTTAAGTTCAAAATCAAGCAATGTACCCCTCATCCTTTATACTTGCATGCAATGTGCATTTTTTGAGAGACGATGTTATTTTTTTGAACGGAAAGACAAGTGCTCTCCACATGACCGAGAGTAAAAAGGTCAATTTTTTAAAAAACCCTAACCAGCCAATCTTTCTCTTTGTTCTTTTTTTCTTCTTTTTCTCTCTTCACTCTTTCTCTCTTCTCCCCCTTTCCACTATGGTTGATGTAGATAAGCATTTGGGCATATCTTTTCACCTGTCAGAAGATACCCATCAAGGAAAAGTTTTGGTTTTGCTAAGATTTTTCTTAGAAAATTTACAAAATGGTGTGATGTAGGTCTTCCATGGCGGTAACACCCATAAAGAAAAAGCTTTAATTTTGATGATATTTATGTTAGAATTTTCAGATTTTTTATTTGGGTTTTTTCAAAAAGCTTGATTTTTTTGGATCTTTGGTTGTGAATTAGAGGTAATCATACTGAATTGAAGTGTTTTTTTTCCCTTCTTTTAATTCTATCTTTTGGAGGGTTTGAAGCTTTGACATTGAAGTTGGATTTTCAACTCCTTATTGTTATAAACTTGATTTTGTTGAATTGTGGAAGCTGTCGATTTGAATAAAATGGAATTTGAGTTTGGAATTTGGGTTTTTTGTTGTGATGAACAAAGTCCATTTCTGAATGCTTACCAATATTTGAGGTTTCAAACCTAAAATTTCAAGAGATGCAATCATCACAATTAGCTTTTTCATCTCATCAAAGAGAGGATTGAGGATTAGGGAAGAGAGAGAAAGAGTGAAGAAAGAAGAATAAAAAGAATGAAGGAAGAAGAGGGTTGGTTAGGGTTTTTTTTTTAAAAAAAAATTGACCTTTTTGCCCTTGGTTACATGGAGAGCACGTCTCTCCGTCCAAAAAAATAACGTTGTCTCTCAAAAAATGCACATTGCATGCAATTATAAAGGATGATGGGTATATTGCTCGATTTTGAACTTGAAGGGAAAATGTGCAAAACACACTATAAGTTTGGGGACGGGGGGGTAAAGTGTAATAAACCCAAACTTTTATATAAAAAGTCTAGACTTAGAATGTCTTTAAAAATCACTTTCAAAAATTTTAAAATTTTAGATAATAAAAATTTTTTAGTACTTCAATTTCTTTAAATACTTTAAAATCATTGGTTTTTTAAAAGCAAGTCTTTAAGAGTTCTTGTATTTTATGTAGAAGTTACAACAATTTTTTATTTTAAAAGTAGAAAACATGAGGTGTATGCAAATTGACACTTAGAAACCTAATTTTGGAATAATAAAACCAACCTAATGGTGCAATTGAGAGAACAACCAAACATGTCTAGTCATTGTAAAACAATTGTTAACTCTTACAAACACAACCAAACAACTATTAAATCGTACAAAGATTACAGGAAGGTGTCTTTACTGTCCTAGTTATTGGCGATTGGTACTGGTGTTGTGTGCAAACAAAAGCTTTTGATGTCACATGTTATGTAATTAAAATACAATCACAAATCACAAATCACAAACCATTATAAAAAAAAAAAAAAAAAAAAAAATGATGTTTTTGTGGTTTGCAAATCATATCTACCCTCAAAGAGATGAGAATTTCATTGTTGGGGTATTTTGGTTCAAGGGTACTTTGAATAGGGAATGAGTGTCTTGTATTCAAGTATCTGAGTACCATGTCTCAGACACACAACTTTAAAAGTCTTGATATCCTAGGATATGAGATCCTGCAATACTGGGAAGATCCTTTACCCATGTTGTGTTTGGTGTTTATTTTATTTGTTTTGGTTTTTTTATTTTTTTATTTTATTTCTATTCTTCTCAATTCGCAGTGAACAAAAAAGGAAGTAGACAACTATTTTTTATTCTCTTCTTTATTTATAATGAAATCTAAGTTTTATAATCATGCATCAAGTCCTAAGTACTTTCTAAGATAAACAAAGCATATTGGAATAAAATTTGAAAGAAATGTCAAATTATCAACTCTAGGAAAACATTATAATGAAAATATAGCATCCGTTACATTCTTGGATCCCATGTCTTCAAACATCATTTTCATTCCCAAGTTAAATGCCAACTAAAGAAAGACATCCTATGAATCAAATGGAAAATTATAAAGAGTACAAATATTGAGCCATGCTTTGAGTGTATACTTTCTAAACCCAAGCCATGAAAGCCATGTTAATTCTTGTGTTCTATATGGTCCATTAAACAAACTTGTGTTTTCATGCTCCTTCGAGCCATGAAATAAACTCCTGATTTCCAAACTCTTAGCAGTGTTTCCTTCCTTCTGTCTTTCACATCTTTGTCTTAATTTTGAACCTACTTCCTCTTTAGAAAAATGAATCCAATACCTATGAGTGCTTTTATCTCTATAAGAAAACCACAAGATAAGGTCTCACCTACAAGAAACTTCAAACAAAACTAACATAAGAAATTGAGACATATCCCAATCGTTTGTGAAATTTTAGCAAAAGTATCGAAAAATGTTGGCATGTAACTGTAGCAAACACACAACATGCTATGTAGTATATTGGTGACAGCATCAAACCTTCAATTGAAACAAGTAAAGATAATTTAAAATTGAAAAAATCGGGCTTTAAAGAATAGAATTTATTCTAGACTTGTAAATGAATCTCCATTCCTTCCTTAACTTAGAAATAATGACTGTGTGTAGAGAACTCAAGAACAGCTTATAGTAGCTTGGATTCCTTTTTCAGTAGTTCTTTTCCTGCAGAAGAGTGAGAGGGGAGTGGGGGGAGGGAAGGTGGTAGCTTTCTCTCTAGATTTTTACCTTAGTCTGGCTTTGGCCATTACAAAAACTAGTTTCAAAGGACTCAACTTCAATAGATGACTCCTCTATATGTGTTAGGGAGGACTCCCGCCAATAATATCCCCCAGAAGTAAAGGCAAAATAGGAAACTCCTCCCTTGCCATTGAGATCCGGGATTGCACCAGGAAAGCTCATTATTTGTTTGGCAGGACCTGGTCAATGGAGGAAAAACCTTGAGCAAGGATGCTCAAATAATAACGTGCTTCTCAAATGAAGATGTATATGAGAGCAACCATCTCCTCCAAGACAGGTCAGAGTCACATACCTCAATGTGTTTTGCATGTTGGGAACTTAGGATAGGGTGCATGGTTGGTTGAAGGGTACAAAGGTTGGCTGGTGGCATGTTCATGTGCTATGCATGAGGGGGATGAAGAACGCAAGAAATTTGGGGATGGCAAGAGCCATGCAGGGTGGTTATTACAATGGCAGAGAAGAGTTGGTCGATACTCTGGGTATGGTTGTCTTTGCATGGAGACAAGGTCGGAGTGTGAACACACCTTGCTTGATGCAGTAGGATGGATAATCAAGCAAGCAAGCATTTCTTTTCTCCTTATCATGAACAAATGTACTTGCTTGTATCAGATATCCTAAAACGGTCATACAATAAGTATCATATTCCAAGCTCCAAGACTAGCCCATTTTTTCTGCAATAGTGAGTACACAGCCCACATAAGTCAGAGGTAGGTCCACTAACTGAATCCTAAGGTGTAAAGAAAACCAGGTTGTGACTCACAAATAAGGATATAATGCTATTTATGCATAACCCCTGTTCCCAGGTTGGCAGGAAATCAGGGTCTTGGACATTTTTCCACCGAGTTTGGATTTCAACTTTGGAATTTTCAGATCTGACCTAGACCCAAACTTCAGTCAGAAAACTCCTAAAACAGATATCATGGATGGAACGTGATAAAAAGCTACCTTCAGATTTCCTGTCTTTCTTTTTCTTTTCTGACAACTAAAATTCCTTTCTCACCAATATCGGATTTGTAGTCTACCAACTCTACTAGCATCCACATTAAGGGATGCCAAGGGTCAGATTTGCATTTAGGGTGGAGCCAAGTCCAACAAACTCAAAGATCTCTTATGGAGGTTGAAGGAGGGGGGGTGCTGGTTCCAGACCCGCTATCTATCACATACGAATTACCTTATGTCATTAATTTAACAAACATAAGCATAAAACAAACAAAACAAAACAAAACAAAAAAACAGCAGAGGTGACATCTGCAAAATATGAGCATGTAATTATAACAAACATGTAGCATGCATGCGTGCATAAAATCCAAATGGTGAATTGGGTAACATCATATATTGCTTATCATTAGAGAATGGACCTGGGTTCACGCGGGGGACCTCTTTGTCTGTCAAGAAGGGTTGATCCTTCTGCCTCACCAGGAACCAAGAAAGTCACAAGCCATGTGAAGACAACTATGCTCATTTGTAGTAGCCGATTGTTATTGGGCAGTTCCGAATGTCATTAGAAGGACAAGAAACTCAGGATTCGAGACACTCCCACCCCAGTATTTCAGTTTCAAACAAGATCAGCCATTAATTTGCTGCAAATAAAAACTTAGTCACAGTTAAGAGAATGGTTATTTATGATTGGAAAATTAAGGACCCCTTTATATTACATTATTACCTAATAGCTTCCTACGTTATTACCAGCGAAAGCAGGCAATCCCAATGCCTAACTTCGTAAGTTTAATTTTGTAACATTTACTTTGAGCTTAATTTTGCAACATTTATATCATATGAGCCCACTATTAGGATTTGTCTTCCCTATGATTTAAATATTTTAGCACACTAAATATGTCATATTTCTCCACCCAAAAATGGAAAGTGATATAGCAATGACCAAAAGGGAAAAAATAGAAAGAAAACAAAATATTAATACAAATATAATATAAATTTGAATTTAAAATTTTATATTTATTTAAAATAATAATAAATTTAAATTTCATAATTTTTTATTATGTAGTATCTTTCCACCATTGTTACTTCTCATGTTTTGGTAAAAAATTTATTATGTATATTTATGTTGTCTATCACAAAATACTATACATCTCTTTGATGTAGAAATATAAATAGAATTTATATAACGATATGTTATCAAACCCACTTTTCGTTCCTTTTTAATCTTGAAAATATAAACTAAAATTAATTGGAATTGTATAAAAATAATAATTTTGATGTTGCTAAAATGAAACATCCTAAAGAGGGATTAATCTATCATAAGATACCCCAAAAGGGGATTAATTCACCACCAAGCATGTCAATAAGGGGACCTCCATGATTCACTACCTTTAAGTTAAGCCAATGGCCTAGTTGTTAGCGGTATTGTCCTAACAAATTGTATAACCACTTTGACATTTAGCAAAAAAGCTTATAAACAGTTTGTGATCACATACAATTGTCATGTTTTACTCATATTGCAACCATATAAAAGGAATGAGAAAACATAAGAAAGAAGTGAATCTCCAAATTTGATCTTATAACATGAATATATATTGAAAACATAGTTCTTTCTTTACTTATACATTCAAGCAAAATACTCTATAAAGAGTCAGCTCCACCTCTCAACCTTCTTCAAATATTTCTTTTAGAAAAGACTAAAAGAAAAAGAAAAAAACTAGTTAATCTATTTATCATCAAAGTAAATTTCAAACGTTCAAAAAAAAAAAAAAAAGGCCTTGACTTATTCAATAACATTTGAAAGCCAAACTAGCTTAGTAAAAAGGGAGAAAAATGTTACAAATTTTTTATGAAGAAAAAAATGATGATGGTGAATAAATTAATGTTTTTAAAATTCATAAAAGGTTATAATAAGAGTCAAACAATAATTTATTTTGATTTCCCTATTAAACCAAATAGAGAAAAAGTAAATAATTTCCAATTCCTCTTGAAACCAAATTTGATAAGAAAATAAATTCAATCCCTTTTTATGTTATTTTCATTAGTGGTGTGGTTTGGTTATGCCTTTTGCTTTTTATTTTTAAAATTAAAAAAGGTAAAAATTCTTATTAAAAAAAACCAGGATTTATTTGAAGTATTTTAAATTTGAATTGGTTAATTTTTTTTAATATGAACAATTTTTTATAAAAAAAAAAGTAAAAAAAAAAAAAATTGTATCTTGCTTTTGATATACTTTTAAAAAAAAATAATAGTAGCCTTTATATAAAATATAATAAACCTTACTTTTTATATATGAAATTACTCCATTTGACGCTACCTTTTAAAAGTGTTTTTAGTCCTAAAACACTTCAAATCTTTTTTAAGGGAAAAAATAAAAGTGTTTTATAATATTTTGAAAAATACTTTTGAAGATTTAAAAAAATACTTGAAGTGTTTTTTTTTATAGAAACACTTGACGGATGTTTCTTTAAAAAAACACTTCAAAAACTTTCATATATTCCTAAAATACCCTTTCTCATCATCCTTCATTTTCTTTCACTCGTTTCCTTCTCACTTTCCTCTTTCTCTTTCACTTCCCTTTCATAAAAATATTTTTTTTTTAGTTTTTTTAATAATATAAATGTTTATATATATTTTTTTTGTAATAAAAGGTTTTTGGTTTATTATAATATTTTCTTTTTTAATAAATATATTGTTTAGTAATTTATTATTATTAAAAGTGTTTTTGTACTTATGCAATACATTATCAAAAATACTATTTGAATTATTTTTGTATATTTTCATAAAAGCGTTTTTTACAAAATTACTGTATAAAAAAAAACACTCAATATCAACGACTTTTTATATCTTTAAAATTTACTTTTAAAATGTTTAAATGCCTCCATTTTTTTTTTTTAAAAAAAAAGTCAATATCTTTTAAGATAAGTTTTTTTTTTTAAAAAAAAAAAGTAAAAGTAAGATTTGATTTAGTAATATGAAAATATATGGTAAAAAGAATCTAAAATATTTTAAATTAGTATTATCTTTATCTATTTAAAAATAATTTGAAATACATGCACTTTTTAATGAGTCATTCAATAATTCCCAAAAATGCTCCTTTACTTGTCATGTCATCCAAATCAATTGATAACTAGACTCCTTTATATAGATATTTCATTTTTTTTAGATATTTTATTATTATTATTATTATTATTATTATTATTATATTTTATTATTTTATTATTTTATTATTTGGGAATTATTTGTTAATCAAACTTTTATAAACTTTATGCAAAAATAATTATTTTTTAAAAACAATTTTGGATACATAAAACAAAATAAATAGAAGTACTAAAACAATGATCATATTTTTATCTTGATTCATGATACCAATAACACTTTTGAACTAAGATTGAGTCACTTTGTGAATTAGATTGTCAAGGTCTTCAACTCACTACTCTCATATAGTAGATGGGTCACTTGTGTGGTGTATGTTGTTGAAAATAAAACAACAAAAAGACATGAGAATGAGAATGTGGCTTGGGACCTCAACTTATAAAAAATTGTATATCTCTTAGTCTTCCCATCAAAGACTATATGAGAGTTATACTCATTATTTACTCCTATTATGTACAAATTAATGGGTAATGGTGGGTTATTAACTTGAATGCATCTCTATAATTGCATAGGTTATATTTTTCCATTTTCCTCATTTATTCATAAACATAATGTATCAAATAAATTTCATAGTGACGGAGTTACAAAAGTTGTAACACCACATTCATATAAATTAAATTTTCTAACTTCCCATTTTTAATTTGAGTCTTCCATACATAAGACTCTTGGATGCCCAATCAATTTATTCACCTACCTATCAATTGATACCCTTAAATAATATTTACACAAATGTATTTATATCTGGCCACACATTATAGGAAAAAAACTAACAATCTCCCACTTAGCCTACATAATTATATTTGTAATAGATTAAAACATAATATGGTCATAACAATTTCTCAAAAATAGGCATTCCTTACGTTAAGATTATGTTTCATGGAACCACTAACACCAAATTATTGAAATGATTAGATCACACAACGATCCAATATTCTTCAAGTATTATAGTACTAGCACCTCCATTAACATGAATCAATGACTTTTATGACATTAGCAACATTAAGGTGATAATGCTAATTCATTCACCTAATGGTCCCATCAACTTTTAAACATCTAGATTGTGCAAAAAATGGATGTATAAAAGTAACATAATAATCATCAATATATCATAATCAAGAACTTTATTCTCATTATAATGTGATCACATACATTACACTCTCAATCAATCTAAAATTGACAAACTTGCCACCAAGCCTATGCGCGCAACATAATCCATAAAAAGCTTAGGTGGAAGACCTTTTGTCAATGGATCTGCCAACATGAGTGTATTTTTAATATGTTCAATAGAGACAACTTCATTTTGAACTTTCTCCCTTACAACCAAATACTTAATATCAATGTGCTTAATTTGATTATCCTATAGTCTTATTATTTTTAGAGAATCGGATAACAACACTATTATCACAATGTACTCAATAGTCTCATTATTGAATCAATAACATGAAGCCCTGAGAAAAAGTTTCTCAACCATATTGCATGACATGTGGCTTCATAACATGCTACATATTCTGCCTCCATTGTAGAAGAAGTTATCAATGATTGCTTATGGCTCTTCCATGAAATAGGTCCATTTGATAACATAAAAAATATATCCAAGTGTGGACTTTCTGGTATCCTTACAGCCGGCATAATCAAAATCAGAATAACCAATAATCTCTAGATTATTTGTTCTTTTGTATGTAAGCATGTAGTCCTTAGTCCCTTACAAATAACGCAATACTTTCTTAATTGTTTTCCAATGATCAATACTTGGATTGCTTTGGTATTGACTAAGCATGCCTACCACATAAGTTATGTCTGGTCGAGTACAAACTTGAGCATACATGATACTCCCTATTGCAGAAAAATAAGGAATTTTGTCCATTTGTTTCTTTTCAATATCATTTTTAGGACACTAAAGTTCACAAAATAAGTCCCCTTTCACAACAGGAGCAACACTACTAGAACAATTTTGCATGTTGAATCTTTTAAGAACTTTTTCAATATATTTCTTTTGGGATAATCCTAATAATCCACGTGACCTATCTTGATGAATTTCAATTCCTATCACATAAAATGCTTCACCAAGATCTTTCATATCAAAATTCTTGGATAAAAATTGTTTGGTCTCAAAAATCATTCCCATATTGTTGATAGCAAGCAACATATCATCAACATACAATACATTAATACAAATTTTGCTCCCACTAATCTTAAGATATATACATTGATCCACTAGATTATCTTTGAAACCAAAAGTGATGAGAATTTCATGGAACTTAAGATACCATTGTCTAAAAGCCTGTTTTAGACCATGTATGGACTTTTTAAGTTTACATACCATATGTGTCTTGCCTTTATCCTGAAAACCCTCAGGTTGATCCATATAAACCTCTTCATGCAAGTCACCATTCAAAAAGGCAGTTTTAACGTCCATTTGATGTAACTCTAAGTCAAAATGAGCTACTAAAGCTATGACTATTCTTAAGGAATCTTTCTTGGAAACAGGAGAAAATTTTTTCTTATAGTCGATTATTTCTTTTTTAGTGTATCCTTTTGCAACTAACCTAGCCTTGTATCTTTCGACATTGCCCTTAGAATCATGTTTGGTTTTAAAAACCCATTTGCAACCAATAGTTTTAATTCCTTTGGGCAATTCTAAAATATCCCAAACTTCATTATCTTTCATTGATTTCAACTCTTCTTCCATAGCATAAAGCCATAGAGTTGAATTTTCACTATTGATGGCTTGACCATAAGAAGTAGGATCACTTTCCAAGCCAACATCATAATCACTCTCATTAAGATAAACTTCATAGTCATTTGATATAGCATGTCTTTTCTTTCTTTGTGATATACATAAAGATACTTCTGTAGTTGGTACATTCACATTTTCATTACGAGAAACCTCTTGAGTTACACAATATTCCATCATTGATGTTGATATTTCATTAGAGGTTAATTTTTTAAGCTTAGTTCTCCCACTAAAATATTCATTTTCTAAAAACACATGTCTAGTTTCAACAATTTTAGGGCCTTGACCATGACAGTAAAATCTAAAACCTTTTGATTTTTTTAGGATAGCCAATGAAATTACAACTTATGGTTTTAGAATCCAATTTCTTTATTTGGGGGTTAAAAATTTTAGCTTCAACTGGACATCCTCATACATGTAAATAATTCAAAGTCGGTTTCCTACCCACCCATAACTCATAAGGAGTTTTGGGTACAACCTTACTAGGAACACGATTGAGAATATGAATAACAGTTTTCAATGTTTCACCCCACAAAAATTTAGGCAAGTTTGAGTTACTCATCATTCTTCTCACCATGTCTATTAGAGTACGATTTCGTCGCTCTACTACACCATTTTGCTTTGGTGTTCCAGGCATCGTGTAGTTTGCAATGATACCATGTTCTCTTAAAAATAAGGCAAAAGTACTAAGATGTTGACCTGATTCGGTGAACCTACCATACTATTCACCACCTCTATTAGATCTTACACTTTTAATTCGCCGATTGAGTTGATTTTCAACCCCATCTTTATAAATCTTAAAAACATCTAATGCTTCAGATTTTTCACGAATAAGATACACATAAGAATATCTTGAAAAGTCATCAATAAAACTAATAAAGTACTTATGTTCATTGATAATTGGAATTGAATAAGGTCCTTAAATGTCAAAATGAATACATTCTAACAATTCAGTAGCCCTTGAGGTACCCTTTTTTTTAACCGTAGTGTATTTTCCTTTTATGCATTCAACACAACTAATAAAATCAGAAAAATCAAGTGAAGTCAAAATTTCATCTTTAATAAGACGTTCCATCATTTCTCTTGAAATGTGACCCAATCGCTTATGCCACAATATGGATGAATTTTCATTAACTCGATTTCGCTTTTTAGAGAATTCATACACATGATAAGATAAAAGAGACTGTGAATATTTGCAATCTAAATTCAATGAATAAAGATTACCATGTAAAGTGCCAGAGCCAACCAAACAAGAATTATAGAACAAGGAAACTCCATTATTTCCAAACTTTAATTCATAACCATAAGAATCAAGTCTTGGAATTGAAATTAGGTTTCTAGTAAAAATAGGAATATAAACTGTATCTACTAAATGAAACCAGTATCCAAAATTAAACAAAGAGTGCCAATAGCCTCAATTTTCACTTCTGTTCCATTTCCCAAAGTAATGGTTCACTCTCCTTTACTTAGTCTCTTGCTTGTAAGGTATCCCTGCAATGAATTCGTTATGTGAATGCTTGAATCAGTGTCAATCCACCAAGAGTTTGGTGGTATATCAACTAAATAAGATTCATAAGACACTAAGCATTGAGTTTTACCTTTCTTTTCTAACCAAGCCTTAAAGCTAGAACAATCTCTTCTTTTGTGACATTTCTTGTGGCAAAAATGATATTTTATCTTATTTTTGTCCTTTTGCCCATTGTGAGATACATCATTACCTTGCTTTTTTTTTTTCCTACCTTTACCTTTCTTGAAGGATTTTTTATTTGGACCAATAGTGAGGTGAGTCATATCGGGTTTTTCCACTTTAAGCCTCTCTTCTTCTTTGACACACATGACAATTAGTTCACTCATTTTCCACTTATCCTTCTGAGTATTATAATTAATTTTGAAATGACCAAATTGTAAAGGAATGGAAGTCATTATGAAGTGAATAAGAAAACCTTCAGAAATTGTCATGTCCATTCCTTTCAATTGAGAAGTCATGTCACTCATCTTCATGATGTGCTCACGTACACTACTATGACCATCATATTTCATTGTTATCATTTTGATCATAAGAGTACTTTCCAAGGACTTGGAAGTTCCTAAGAATTGTTCTTCAACTGATTTAATATAGCTCATTACATTATTTGAATCCAAGATTGCTCCACAAATTGCAAGAGTGATTGAACCTTTCATAATCATTAGACTCATGCAATAAGAGCGCTTTCACTTTTCATATAAAGCCTTTTGTTCATTAGTACTTTCAGGGGTAAGCTTTGTGGGTGTAGGCTTTCTTAAGGCATAGTCCAAATCCATGCAACCAAGAACAATTCCAATTTGTTCCTTCCATTTTTAAAAATTTGCCCCACTTAATTGTTCAATACTAGACAAATAGCCTGTAATAGCAGTAAGATTCATTGCTGCAAAATAAAATTTAATTCAAAAGGAAAATTATTTTATGTCATGACAATATTTAACACCACACTTTACAATAATCTAACTACAACAAAAATTAAGTTAGATATCACATTAATCATAAACATAAGAGATCATATCAAAGTTCTTTCGTTGGACCGAACTACAATCATATAATTCAAAAGTACATTATTGTAATCCCTTCGTTGGGTTGAATTATAATAATTCATAAATCATATAGATATGACATAATTATTAAAATAAAAGTATTGAAACGTAAAGAAGTATAATACCGTTGAGTAAAAACTTCATCAACCTTTTATTATTAAACTCTTGTCATATAATCAAACATGGAGATGATCCTCTGTTGGGTTGATCAACACTTGTTTCATAAGTTGAACAACACACACACACACACATACACACACACACACACACACACACACACACACACACACACACACACACACACACATATATATATATATATATATATATATATATATATATATGATCATCTTCAAACAAACAAGTAAATAAACATACACACTAGAAAAGTTATTTCTTGAGATTTTCATAATCGCACATTTAAATTACTAATCATATTTTGCAACTTTCATAAAATCATGCAATAGATATGATTGAAATCATGAAACATTGAAAATGTGTGTTACTACATCATTCATATGCATCACATCATATATATTTAAGTTGTCCATAAGATCAAACAATAATCAAAAAACGAAAAAATGTGTTTTATAATCCAAAATTGGTTGGCTCTAATATCAATTGTTAACCAAACTTTTATAAGTTTTATGCGGAAATAATTATTTAAAAAAAATTGGATACATAAAACAAAATAAATGGAAGTACTAAAATAATTATCATATTCTTACATTGATCCATGATACCAATAACACTTTTGAACGGAGATTGAGTCACCTTGTGAATTAGATTGTCAAGGTCTTCAACTCATTACTCTCATATAGTGGATGAGTCACTTGTGTGGTGTATGTTGTTGAAAATAAAACAACAAAAAGACATGAGAATGAGAGTGTGGCTTGTGACCTCAACTTATAAAAAATTGTATATCTCTTAGTCTTCCTATCAAAGACTATATGAGAGTTATACTCATTATTTACACCCATTATGTACAAATTAATGGGTAATGGTGGGTTATTAACTTGAATGCATCTCTATAATTGCATAGATTATATTTTTCTATTTTCCTCCATTACTCATAAACATAATGTATCAAATAAATTTCATAATAATGGGGTTACAAAAGTTATAACACTACATTCATATAAATTAAATTTTCTAACTTCCCATTTTTAATTTGAGTCTTCCATACATAAGACTCTTGGATGTCCAATCAATTGATTCGCCTACCTATTAATTGATACCCTTAAATAATATTTACACAAATGTAATTATATATGGCCACGCGTTATAGGAAAAAAGCTTTTTATCACATTAGCAACATTAAGGTGATAATGCTAATTCATTCACATAATGGTCCTATCAACTTTTATTGTTAAACTCTTGTCATATAATCAAACATGGTGATGATCCTCCGTTTGGTTGATCAACACTTG
The DNA here is from genome assembly GCF_004353265.1 of Vitis riparia. Classification (NCBI taxonomy): domain Eukaryota; kingdom Viridiplantae; phylum Streptophyta; class Magnoliopsida; order Vitales; family Vitaceae; genus Vitis; species Vitis riparia. The sequence continues at coordinate 5,628,428 of NC_048435.1, read as the reverse complement.
TTTGATTATACGACAAGAGTTTAATAATAAAAGTTGATGAGACCATTATGTGAATGAATTAGCATTATCACCTGAATGTTGCTAATGTCATAGAAGTCATTGATTCATGTTAATGGATGTGCTAGTACTATAATCCTTGAAAATTATTGGATCGTTGTGTGATCCAATCATTTCAATGATTTGGTGTTAGTGGTTCCATGAAACATAATATTAACGTAAAGGATGCCTATTTTTGAGAAATTGTTATGGTCAATTATGTTTTAATCTATTACAAATATAATTATGTAGGTCAAGTGGGAGATTGTTAGCATTTTTCTTATAATGTGTGGTCATATATAATTATATTTATGTAAATATTATTTAAGGGTATCTGATAGATATTTTTTTTCTCTAAAAACATTATAAAGTAAGAATTTGAAAAAAAAAAAAAAGAGTTTATTATAGTATTAATAATTTAAAAATAAATTCATATTCTTAATAATAAATAAACCAATAATAAATTTGTATTTATTTTGTAATATTAATAATTGTTTAATATAATAGCAAATAAAATTTGTTGTAAGAGTTTTTTAAATATAAAATATTTTATAATATGATTGTACTTTGATATATAGTATAAAAAGAAATAAATAAATAAATAAATAAATACTTTATATTAAATAAATTAATCATAATTAAAATAATTATATATTATTAAATTTCTTATTTATTATTTAATAAATAACCTTATTAAAACAAACAAACAAAGAGTATATTCAAGGGAAACCTTACTTTTTGCAAACACTTCATGTTTTTTGTTTTTAAAATTAGAAAATAACAGTTACTTTAATATAGGATAGTAACAAAAATTAATTATTTTAAAAAGGTATTTAAAAAGATTGAGATATGAAAAATAATAATAACTCAAAGCTTAAAATTTATGAAAATGATTTTTAAAGATACAAAGTAAACTTAGATGCTGTTTATTTTTTTTGTAAAATAGAGAAAAAAATTAAAATTTTTATTTTTTTATTTAATTAAAAATAATCTATTAATATCAATAAATATAATTAAACTAAAACTTTTGATAATGAATTCGTTTTGATCATATTAGTTGATATCAACAAATTCCTTTTAACTTAATAGAAAAAGTCAAAATATTTAACTTTTTCTATTCCACATAAAAAAAAAATATCATCCTATAATTTTTTTTTAACAAAATATTTTACTTTTATATAAAAGTTTTTGAATTTAAAAACTTCAAATATGATCAAGAATTTAATTCCAAGCCCAGTATGAAGAAATTGAGTTAAATGGACCCCTTTTTCCTACCATGTTCTAGTCTATTCCTTTGAGTATACGGTATGGCTAGTCTGTTGGCATTGGTAAGCGGAGTTGACCTTGAACCTTGTTTACTGGGGATTCTTTTGACCCTTTCTTCTCTCCTTCACGAAGTTCGGCGACTTGGGTCGTGTGAAATGAAGAAAATGACGAAATCACGACTAATGTTCCAAGAGACCAAAAACCATTCAAGCCAAGCAAACTGAGGAGTGCGGGCAAAGCAAAAGACTCGATCAAGTCTTTCGTTTTCTACTTTGTTTTTATTTTGCAGTTGTCTGGTAGGAACGAGGAAGCAATCCGAAATCAGGTCTTTCCTGCTTTTCTCTGAAATATTATTTTGAAGAAATTATTGTAATTTTTTAAATAAAAGACAACTCTTTACAAGTTACAACCAACTTTAGAAAGAAAAAGTATGATTTATCCTAATAATTTTTGTCTTAGCTTTTGAACTTTACACCTCCCTTAAAACTTAGATTTATTTATTTATTTATTATTATTATTATGTTTAGTTCTCAGAAATTATTTTAAAAAATATTTAAAAAATTAAATATAATTAAAATAAATTAAAATTTTATATATTTTAAAATCATTTAATCATTATGTAATAAAGGAAAATAAAACAATAATCTTTTTTCTTTTTTCTTTCCTTTTTATTATCTTTCTTTCCCATTTCCACTTAAATTTTGACCAACCAAACATAACTTTCAACTCATTTTACTTTGTCATTGCCTATATCAACCCTTTCTTTGGATTATTTTTGTTTTTAAAAATTATATTTAAATAATAGTAACAAAATAAATCACCTTTTTAATAAATGAGTTTAATAAAAAAAAAGAGTTTAGAGACTATTTTTAAAAGCAGTTTTTAAATTTTATTTTATAATATTTTTTAGAACAAATATTTGTTTGAAAACCTAAAATATTTTTAATCTGTTTTCAATATTTTAAAACATATTTTAAAAATAATTTTTATAATTAATATTTTATTTTAATCATTCTTTATGTTAATATAATTATTTTCTAAAATAACTCTAATTAAAAAAAATTAAAAATAATTGAAAACAACCAAAAATTATTTTTTGAAATCACCTAATTTTTTCTTTCAAGTGCCAAAATCAATTATCTGGTTGTTAAGCTTATTTTTTTATACAACAAAAAAATTGTTTTAAAAAATAATTATTAAACAAGTGTTTTTATTTAAAATATTTTTAATGAAAATAGTTTTTTTTTTAAAAAAAATCATTTATCAAGTATTTTTTAAAAAAATATTATAAGTGAATTTTTAATACTTTAAATAATTTTTTATATTTGAAAAAAAATCTAAATTTTTTCAAACATTTACTTTTTTTTTCAAAAACACTTTTTTAGGTCAAAAGCACAAAAACCGAGTCTAAGTTTAGAAAATTTCACCGAACTCTTTTAAAGATGAAATTTCACAAAAATAAGAATAATATTCTATTTGTTTTATTTTCAACACTAAAACTGAAGTCTTCCTTTTTGGTAACTATTTTAAAAAATAATTAATAAAAAAAACACTTTTAATAACCAAAAAACAATTTTCTATTTTATGTTCTTAAAAGCAAAAAATACCACTTTAAAAAATATATTTTAATTATTTTCAACTATTTTCATTGTCTTTTTTAGAATTGTTTTAAAAATTAATTAAACAAATATATAAAATAATTAAAAATAAAACATTAAAAATAAAAGTTATTTTTAAAATATATTTAAAAACATTAAAAACATTTTAAGTTTTCAAATAGAACTTTGTTCTACAAAACCATAAAGGACAATTTTTAAAAACAATTTTCAAAAATTATTTTTTAAAACCGTTTTTGAAAATAATTACCAAATAAGACCTAAAATTCATTAAATAAAAATTAATTGTTTTATGTGGACAAATAATAATAATAATAATAAAGCAACAATGCACTGTTTAATACATCAAATGAAAAGGATTAAAAAAAAAAAGAACAATATTATTGTCTCAAGAAATGAAAAATAATCAACATATTAAAAAATTCAACATTCTAAAATCATTTATTTACTAAAATGTTGAACATTTTAAAACATAATTTATAAAGATGCCCTATTGTTAATAATTTTTCTGAAAGCAGTTACTGTGAACATCAAAAGTATATATATATATATATATATATATATATATATATATATATATATATATATATAATTGCTTTCGCATCAAGTTCGTATGAAAATGCCTGGAAAGTTCGTAAAAGTGGGACACGGTACCAATCTTTTCATGGTATCTTCGGCCGCGTTTGCAATATATGCTTCATTTTTACTCTTCTACTGACATACTTATACCTTTTTATTTCTTATATAACACAACCTCATTGTTTCTGTCATTACCAGAGCACGAAGCTTTGTCCAGCCAATTCATATTTTGTTTCAGTTTGTTGCTATTCCTTTCGTATTTTGAAAACCATGTCCAACAAGTTGGACCTAAGTTCGGTTTGCATGGAGTCTTTACTAGAAGTGCCAAGCACCCTTAGCAAACCCAAGAGAAGATGGCACTTGGCCTTCGCTACAATTTATTGTTCCCGGGCTCTGTACTCCCTTCTCAATCATCCTGTCAACAATAAGAAGAAGAGCAAAACCCTGCCTACTTCACCCTCGTCGTTTGTCATACTCAATGTTAAGCCCCAGCATGGATTCTCCAACTTTGATCAACATAGCCTCACTCAAATAGTGAAGCACAAAAGCTTGACCCAGCTTCTTGAGCTTGGAGGTGTTGAAGGTGTGGCCATTGTTCTAGAAACAGATGCTGAAAATGGCATCCATGGAGCTGTTGAAGGTGTCACCTGCAGGCGAAAAGCTTTCGGTTCTAACACCTACCAGGAGCCGCCTACGAAGAGCTTCTTCTACTTTGTGGTGGAAGCTTTTAAGGATGTTACCATTCTCATACTTGTAGCTTGTGCCACTCTTTCTCTTGGCTTTGGCATTAAAGAGGAGGGACTGAAAGAAGGGTGGTATGACGGTGGAAGCATATTGGTCGCTGTCTTTCTAGTCATTTCTGTCTCTGCTGTGAGTAACTTCAGGCAGAATAGACAGTTCGATAAGTTGTCTAAAGTCAGCAATAATATCCAGGTTGATGTTGTCCGGGATGGGCGACGTCAGCAGATTTCTATATTTGAGGTTGTTGTTGGAGATGTTGTTTGCTTAAAGATTGGAGATCAAGTTCCAGCCGACGGATTGTTCCTGGATGGGCATTCGTTACAAGTGGATGAATCAAGCATGACGGGGGAGAGTGACCATGTCGAAGTCGACACCAGCCTGAATCCATTTTTGTTTTCTGGAACAAAAGTCGCTGATGGATATGCTCGGATGCTTGTGACATCTGTTGGCATGAACACAGCATGGGGTGAGATGATGAGCACAATCAGCCGTGATACTAATGAACAGACACCCTTACAAGCCAGGCTTAACAAGCTTACTTCATCAATAGGTAAGGTTGGTTTGGCAGTTGCCTTTCTTGTTCTTCTGGTGTTACTGGTGCGCTACTTCACAGGGAGTACAGAAGATGAGAATGGAAATCAGGAGTTCAAAGGCAGTCTGACAAAGGCTGATGATATAGTGAATGCTGTGGTGAGAATCATTGCAGCTGCAGTTACCATTGTGGTCGTGGCAATCCCCGAAGGCTTGCCTTTGGCTGTCACACTCACTCTTGCTTATTCAATGAAGAGGATGATGGCTGACCAGGCTATGGTTCGAAGGCTCTCTGCCTGTGAGACGATGGGTTCTGCCACCACCATTTGTACCGACAAAACAGGTACCCTCACTCTGAACCAGATGAAGGTGACAAAGTTTTGGCTTGGCCAAGACCCTATTCAAGAGAATGCTTCCTCTTCAATTGCCACAGATGTCCTCAAACTGATACAACAAGGTGTTGCCCTAAATACTACTGGAAGCATTTACAGGGCTACCTCAGGATCAAAATACGAGTTCTCAGGCAGTCCTACTGAAAAAGCAATTCTTTCTTGGGCGGTTCTGGAGCTGAACATGGACATGGAGGAATTGAAGCAGACTTGTACAATTCTCCAGGTAGAAGCATTCAATTCAGAGAAGAAAAGAAGTGGGGTTGCATTGAGGAACAAAGCTGACAACAAAGTCCATGTTCACTGGAAAGGAGCAGCAGAGATGATACTAGAAAGGTGTTCTACTTACTACGATGCTTCTGGAAGCATGAGAGATCTTAGTCATGTTGAAAGGACGACATTTGAGCAAATAATCCAAGGTATGGCTGCTAGCAGCCTCCGTTGCATTGCTTTTGCACACAACCAACTTCCAGAAGAAGAGCATGAAATTAGAGAAGCCACCCAAAAGCTAAAAGAAGACAGCTTGACCCTTATAGGGCTTGTGGGGATAAAGGACCCATGTAGACCAGGGGTGAGAAAAGCCGTGGAAGATTGCCAACACGCTGGAGTGAATGTCAAAATGATCACCGGTGATAATATTTTCACTGCAAGAGCTATAGCTACTGAATGTGGAATACTAAGACCTGACCAAGACATGAACAATGAAGCAGTTGTAGAAGGTGAAGTATTCCGGCAGTACACCCCAGATGAGAGAATGGAGAAAGTTGATAAAATCCGTGTGATGGCTAGATCCTCTCCTTTTGATAAACTTCTCATGGTACAGTGCTTGAAACAAAAAGGTCATGTTGTAGCAGTCACAGGAGATGGCACAAATGATGCACCAGCATTAAAAGAAGCTGACATAGGACTTTCTATGGGCATTCAGGGCACAGAAGTGGCAAAGGAGAGCTCAGATATCATCATCTTGGATGATAATTTTGCTTCAGTGGCCACTGTTTTGAGATGGGGAAGATGTGTTTATAACAACATCCAGAAATTCATCCAGTTTCAGCTGACGGTGAATGTTGCAGCCCTTGTAATCAACTTTGTGGCTGCAGTTTCAGCTGGTGAGGTTCCATTGACTGCAGTGCAGTTATTGTGGGTGAACTTGATCATGGACACATTAGGTGCCCTGGCCCTTGCCACAGAGCAACCCACCAAGGAGCTCATGGAGAAACCACCCATGGGTCGGACAGAGCCACTTATCTCCAATATCATGTGGCGGAATCTATTAGCCCAAGCTTTGTATCAGATAGTGGTCCTCTTGACCCTACAGTTCAAAGGAGAATCAATCATTGGTGTGAGCAACAAGGTAAAGGATACCTTGATATTCAATACATTTGTGCTATGCCAAGTCTTCAATGAATTCAATGCAAGGGAGCTCGAAAAGAAGACTATTTTTAAGGGGTTACATAAGAACAAGCTATTTCTGGGGATCATTGGAATAACCATTATCCTTCAGGTGGTTATGGTGGAATTTTTGAAGAAATTTGCAGATACAGAGAGATTGGATTGGGGACAATGGGGTGCATGCATTGGAATTGCTGCTGCATCTTGGCCAATCGGCTGGGTTGTCAAGTGCATACCTGTTTCAGATAAACCCTTTACAAGCTATCTAAAGTGGTAGGAACATCACTTCAGAGATACAGATTACCATTATTTTTTATTGTCTGATTTCCCTCTACAGATTACTGTTATAATTAATAAAATCATCGTTTCTTTTTTTTTTTTTTAATCATAGGGAGCAGCTCTTAACAAGTTTTCTGAGTTTAGGTTCACATAAATGTAATGTGTGATTGGGAACTTGGGACAACTTTGCATCTTCTTGTTGGTATAAAGTCAGATCATGGATGATAGGAGATTAATCAGGCATCAACAATCTTAATTGGGAAAATATAAATTCAGTGGAATCCCCATCTTACAAACTTAGGCACAATTTAATTGCTGCATTGTACAACTAAGGTTACTTTCGATGGTATTTTCAGACTAACAAAAAAAAAATGCACAAAGAAACAAAAGAAGGAAATTGCATGATGTACACATCACAATACTACTAGTCTATGCCTTGATTAGAAGCAGCTTAGACTGTAAATGGAGGTCTAAGAAACATAATTCTGGAACAAGGGAACCAAGTCAGTCATAAGACTGAGAGAACAAGCATTAATGGCTAGTCACCATAATAGAACTATTAGCTCTTAGAAACACAGCCAAACATGGATATTTTTTTATGTAAACCCACAAAGATTTGCAGAAAGATATCTTCTACTGTCCAGGTCATTGGCGATTAGTGCTGGTGCTGTGTGTGAAAAGAAGATTCTAATGTCACATGTTGTGATGTTGCATGGGTTTGAGTGTATGTGTCTAGATCTCTAATCCTTCCTACTTATTGATCAAAAAAAAAAAAAAAAATCTCTAATCCTTCCTACTTATAATTTCAAGACACGGGAACTCAACTACCATCTCAATAATAGGTATAAACACTTGTATATGACATAAAAAAAGGAAAAAGAATAATTGTAAAATCAATTGGAAATCAATCAAAAGCAAATATCTATTTTCTTTCTTATCTCTAAATATTTTTATAAAAGTGCACTCCCAAAAAACTCTCTTGTTCTGCAACATAACTATTTGCTAAGAAAGTCAAGAGCAAAACAATAAATCAATTGTAAAAGAAGATTCTAATGTCACATGTTGTGATGTTGCATGGGTTTGAGTGTATGTGTCTAGATCTCTAATCCTTCCTACTTATTGATCCAAAAAATAAAAAATCTCTAATCCTTCCTACTTATAATTTCAAGACATGGGAACTCAACTACCATCTCAATAATAGGTATAAACACTTGTATATGACATAAAAAAAGGAAAAAGAATAATTGTAAAATCAATTGGAAATCAATCAAAAGCAAACATCTATTTTCTTTCTTATCTCTAAATATTTTTATAAAAGTGCACTCCCAAAAAACTCTCTTGTTCTGCAACATGACTATTTGCTAAGAAAGTCAAGAGCAAAACAATAAATCAATTAAACTTAGATCTTTCATTCAAAGTAGGAGCATCCAGCAAGGACCAGGGAAGAAAATATCACCAAAATATCGGTGTGTCGGCAGGTGTCGATACGATATTTCATAGAGAAATATCGGTTCGGCGAAATTTCAGGAGAAATCCTCAAAAATCGGCAATATCTAGCTATATATTGGCGATTTTGGCGATAAATCGCCGATTTTCCCCGATATATCACCTGGTCAACAGGTGAAACGCCCTACAGTGAAGTCAAAGCAACTACAGTGCCACTACAGTCCCCCCAAAATGGCCTTTCTCCTGCTGATGAGGGGAATTGAGGTTTGGGGTTCAAACCAATTACCATCCGGGCAAACTCGCCCTTGTTAAATAATGTGCACTAAACCTATATATAGTTAAACTCATTATATAAAGAAAATATTAAAAAAATATTTTAAAGAGCAAATTAATTATAATTATTTTATAATTAAATGCAAAATTTTCTTTTAATTGATTATCAAAAATATAAAAATTATATAATTTTCTTGATAGTGTTTTTAATATCATTAATAATTAATTAAATATTAAAAAATTGTACATATATCATAATTTATTTTATATTATTTAATAAAATTGAATTAAATGGATCATAATTTTAATATTAATATATATTTTAAAATTATACATATTATAATCAAATATCATAATATTAGATGTAATTTAATAATAAATGTACACTTATAAAATTCATATTTTTATCGATGCATACAATATTATTATCAAATATGATAAATCATATTATACATATATCAAATTATTTAATAAAACAACTTAAAAATATCATTATACTTCTAATTACATTTTTATGAAGTTTTTTTTATATTTTTATAAATTTTGGTCAATTTTAAGCTTATTGATATTTTTTTCCAAAATATCCGTCAATATATCTCCGATATATCCATAAAATCGAAGCACCGATATATCTGTAATTACCGATATTTTCATCCTTGGCAAGGACCCACATCCATACCCATGTTGCCTTTCAAACTATGTTTACCTCTAATAGGATGAGAATTCAACTGTGGGTGTATTTGGTTTGTGGGTACTTGGAACAAGTAAGTATGAACTTACCATGTTTGGGGTCCACATAACTATGGAATCTTGATATCTTGGTATATAAGATCCCAAAATTTAAAAGATCTCTTACCCATGTGGTAAATGGTCTTTTTAATTCCCATCCTTAGGGAATGAAAATAAAAGAAAAGTTGATAACTACATGTTATTCTTTTCTTTATCTATAAAAGAATCTAATTTTTGTCAATATTACATAAAGGAGTACTATTATGTAAACTTGCATTAATTTTCAAGTAATTTTTAAGATAAAACATATGCTAGGATAGGAATATATTGACAAAAATATCAAATTACAAATTCTAATCGAACATTACATTGGGAATTGATGTTGATTAACTAAATTGACTGAAATCTCAAATTACCAATTCTAATTGAATATTATATTGGGAAATGGAAATATCAAATTGCCAATCCATTATATTCTGGAAATTCATTTCAGGAAATACAATTTTCATCCCTAAGTTTAAATGTTGATGAACTAAAAAGATCCAACAAACCATACAGAAAATTATAACGGCTACCAAAATTCAAGCCAGCCTCCTACTAGCTACGTCTTAACTTGAGCCATGAACAAACTCATGTTAATTCTCATGCCCCATATCAGCTGTGAAACAAATTCATGTTTCCCTTCTTTCCTTTACATCACTAACTTATTCTAACTCAGTTCCTCATCATATGAGAACTTTATCTCAATAAGAAAAATCTTGAGATAAGGTCTCATCTACAAGAAATTCTAAACAAAATGAATTGTAACTAATTTTAAGAATTTAAGGCATATTACAACTGTTTGTAAACTCTTAGCAAAAATACCCAAAATGTGCTGTGTAACTATAGCAAACACACAGTATGCTATATAGTATGTTGATGACAGCATCAAATCCACAATGGAAACAAGAGATCTCAAAATTGAATACAGTTGGGTTTTATAGATAGAATCCATTCAAGACTCATACACTATAGTCTATTCCTTGAGTTAGACACAACAACCTTGTATAGATAACTCAAGGATAGATTATAGCAGCTCTTAACTTGGGTTCTCTATCAGGAGTGCTTTTCCTGCCCAAGAGGAGGGGATGGTCACTTTTTCTTCAGATCTTTATCTCAGTCAAGCTTAGGCCACTACAAACACTAGCTTTAGAGGACTCAGCTTCAATAAAAGCCTCCTTTGAACGGATGGGCTCTCTTTCACTAATGCATTTCCTGCTTGAAAGGAATGAAGGGTAGCTTTCTCTCAAGATGTTTACCTAGCCTGTCTAATGCCACTACCAACAATTGCTTTAGAGGACTCAACTTCAATAGACAGCTCCTTTAAAGGTGTAGCTAGAACTGAAATCCCCTCAACAACCCCCTAGTAGTGAGGCAAAATTGGAAATTCCCTCAACATTGACATTAAGTATTGCAAGAAAGTTTGCTATCCACTTGGCTGGACCTAATTAATACAACAAAAACCTCTGAACAAGGATACCAAACACTAATGTGCTTCTCAAATGAAGGTGAATGAAAGCAACCACCTCCTCCAACAGAGGTCTGAGTCAAATACCTCAAAGTGTTGTGTATGTTAGGGTAGGATTGCTGGTTGGGGGCTGTTACAGTACCTACAAAGGTTTGAGCATTTGGCCCATGCCAACATTATAGCAGTAAAAAGGGTGCATAGTCCATTCTTGTGTCTGAACCCACTAAGGTCAAAGTCCATTCGGTGATCTTGTGATCTTTGCCCCCAAACAACTGAAGTGGGAAGTTATGTTGTGCTGCATCCACCTCTCTCTTCCCACATTCCCCTACTCTTGGTGGCATGTGCAACAGCTATGCATGAGTAGGATTGAAAATGCAAGAAATTCAGGGATGGAGAGAACCATGTGGGATAATTATTTTAGTGTCACAGAGAGGAGTTGATGCATACTCTAGATAAAGTCAAGCTTTGGGATACTTTCCACCCAGTTTATGAATTTCAACATTGACATCAAGTATTGCAAGAAAATTTGTTATCCACTTGGCTGGACCTGGTTAATACAACAAAAACCTCTGAAGAAGGATACCCAAACACCAATGTGCTTCTCAAATGAAGGTGAACCTCCTTCAACAGAGGTCTGAGTCAAATACCTAGTGTTGTGTATGTTAGGGTAGGATAGTTGGTTGGGGGCTGTTACAGTACCTACAAAGGTTTGAGCATTTGGCCCATGCCAACATTGTAGCAGTAAAAAGGGTGCATAGTCCATCCTTGTGTCTGAACCCACTAAGGTCAAAGTCCATTCGGTGATCTTGTGATCTTTGCCCCCAAACAACTGAAGTGGGAAGTTATGTTGTGCTGCATCCACCTCTCTCTTTCCACATTCCCCTACTCTTGGTGGCATGTGCAACAGCTATGCATGAGTAGGATTGAAAATGCAAGAAATTCAGGGATGGAGAGAACCATGCAGGATAATTATTTTAGTGTCACAGAGAGGAGTTGGTGCGTACTCTAGATAAAGTCAAGCTTTGGGATACTTTCCACCCACTTTATGAATTTCAACTTCAAAAGTTCAAGAAGGTTGATATTTCAGACTTGACTTGGACTCACTCCAGGAACCGCCTAAACCAGATTTCATGGATGGTACATAATAAAAATCTACCTTTGGATTTCCTGTCTTTTATTGTTCTTTCTTGAAAACTAGAATTCCTTTCTCACCATTGGATTTGTAGCCTAGCCATAAACCAGAATCCACATTAAGGTGTAACCAAGTCTAACAAACTCAAAGATCCCTTAAGGAGTGGACAGAGGGAGCTGGTTTATATCTTTTATGAGTTATAAATCTTAGAATTCAATTCCTTTTCTAATGGAAATAATTCTTAGCACGAAAACAGGGACAAAATTAATAAATGAACACTTAGGTATCCTTTTATCTCTAGCATGATTTCCTAATACATGGAAGCATTCAAGAACCTTGTGCACTAAAATCTACAGACAAATTCCCTACTTTTGAGTTTCTTCTGCATTATTCAATCAGGAATGAGAAGAGAAATCTTGAAAATATGAAATTGTAATTGTAACAAACATGTAGTATGCCATAAAGAATAGTAATAAAGAGATTCAACCCCATTTGGATTTTGGCTGTTGGAAAATATAACCAAAAAAAAAATCCCGAGAAACTGATATTGTTTTTAACAATCCCAAAACCAAATGGAGTGTTAAGAATTCAGAAAAATAAGAAAATTAAATAGATTCTGATCCTATTGCTAATCATCAGGGAATCGACCTGGATGAACACAAAGGAAATCTCCTTGTCTGCCAAGACCGCTCAGTTCTTCTGGTGCTTCACCAGGAATTAAGAAAGGTAAAATCGATATAAAGAGCAACCATCATCTCTTACGGTGCCTGCAGGGGTGACCATTTGTGGAACTGGTAGGGGGTGTTATTGGGCAGTTCCAATTTTACATGGAATGATAAGCCCCAGCCAGTTTTTGGGTTTCAAATTTGCTGCAAATAAAAACTTGCTCCGGGCAGTAAAGAGTGGATCTGTGGTCGCATAAATCCATTTTAACAAATGGTGATTTGATGTCCGACAAATATTTTATATTTATTTATAGGAGCACTTTTTATTTATGTATAACCGCTTTACCGTATATTGATGTGATAACAACGATGGTAATGTTATGCAACCGAATGCGTTGGGTTGATTTCTTCTATGTTCTCTCTTTTTACTTTTATGCATGAAAAATAATTGAACTAGAGTGAAGAAGAATTGGTCTGATTTGATGAGTCAAATGTTCTAAAATTGATATCACCTTTCTACATGCAATATTAACGAATGATAATAATTTCAAAATACAATCTTAATTAGTTCACAATAATGTCTATTTTATGGACATATGTCCATAAAAAGATAATAAATGATGTATCCACAATCTTATTGTTAGTAAAATAGTGAAAATTCAAGGTTGAAAATAACATTATGGATTCTCGAATACCATGAGATGTGTGTGAAAGAAAAGAATTGTCTTTTTGATATATATATTTGGATAATTTTTAAAATAAAGCAAAGTCATTTTATAAAGTAGAAGGATGACCATCGTGGAATCTCAATATCTCCGAATGGTCAATTTCATAAAACTCATCAAATCCAACCCAACAATTGGAAAAGTAAAAGTCAATGATTGCAATCAACTTTTACAACACTAAAGGTATATCATCAAAGCAAACTCTTCCATTTTCACAAGGGGAAGTTTTAAAGTTTTATACATTATACATATTTATATAAACAATCCTACATTTTCCCACAAGGTTTAAAACTTTAAAAATAATAATCCAAAATGATAAATAAATAGAAAAATGAATAGGCATATTGATACTATGCAATAGGTATAGATGTCTTTTAAACTTAAACTTTTGCTTGTATTTACAATTTCATTTCAGGATCCATAGTGAATTATGTCTTGACATAGGTCATTGTATTAAATTTTAACATGTCACACATATGGTATTGATATGAGACTTAATTCAAAACATGTTAGTGTTATTAATGATCATATTTGATATCTTGATTCTTATGAAAGATATTGGAGACAATCTTATTCCCATGGATAAGCTCATGACAACTTTCATTTAGGTGAGTCCTCCAAGAGTATATATGGCATGTATCTTGTAGGATTTCTTGCCTCGGGATGATTTAAGGAATACATTTCATAACATCACATCAAAAAGCACTATCATTATAAGGGATAAGAAGAAGATTCTTTCTTGGAAAGTAGTGATACTAGGTCATGCAGTATGGATTGTTTCCACAAATTGAACATTTTTCATGATATCTTTGCAAAACTTTACCCTCCTCCCATTTCCCACCACAAAGGAAGATTTACCACAAAAAGTGTTCCAATTCTTCATGATAGATTTCCAATTGTTTACCCCATACACATCTATCAGTCTTCAACACTGTTGACCTCCCTTTTCCTTCTCATATTTGTTACTAATGACTTGATTTCAAAATGCTCATCTTTAAGTTGTATATCACTAATTCCTTTTGTACAAAAACACCTTATTTACTATATATATAATAAATAAATAAAAAGACATCTACCAACCCCCTCTCCTCCTCTTCCCTCCCCCAACCCTTTACTCTTCCTCATGCACACTATGACCACTTCATAAGATACATCCTCCAATGCCTCACCTTCTTAGAGGAAATTCCATTTAATTTTCTTCAACCTTAATATGACTTTCCTCATAGCATTAAATAAAGACAAGAAATATATAAGAAGCCAAGATAATGTACTCTTGATCAATGAAAGTTTACCTACTTTAGAAATATATATATTGTCATTGCCACATTGAGAGCCTTTTACTAAACCTTTCTTGCACCTCATCTTAAACCTCCATTGATCTAAAAGAAGCACCTAGAGATGGAAACTCTCCTTCTTTGTACCCTAACTCAAATATCAACTCCTCAACATGTTCTACCTTACCAATAAGAATAAATTTACCTCTCTGGTTATAAGTAAAATCCTTTAAAGTAATTTCACACAACTTTTGGTTATAATTTGCAAATATCTTCTAGCTATAACATGATTTCTACATAGCTTTTAATTAGTCACATAATAATTTACACACAACATTTAGCAATAAAGATATCAGATGATATTTGTATATGGTTTCTAGCCATGGCCAAACAAAATAATTTGTTGTATAACTTATGGTTATAATTTACAAGTAGCTTCTAGTTATGAAATGATTTTTACATAACTTCTGACTATATAAAAATTTTCACATAACATTAGGTAATGATAATATTAAATGACATTTGTTCATAGCTTTTGACTATGACAAAATAAAATAATTTTCTTATAGCTTCTCATTATGTATAACATATAAATAAAATAAATATTAATAAAAATATATAAAATTGATTCTAAATTAACAACCCAAAATTTAAGATAAAAAAATTGCCTTCAAAACAATTTGTGCTAATAATGTATTATAAAATAAGAATAAATGAACTATATATATATATATATATATATATATATATATATATATATAAACACTTATTTTTCATGATGTGTTCCTACTCGATGACATAACTCGCTTTTTATTAGTGAAAAAATTATTTTTTAAAAAAACTTGGAGTCGCAACTTTTTTTTATTTATTTTTTAAAGGAAAAACAAAATAAAAAAGAAAAGCCTTAAGTACAACTCCTAATAGGAAAAACAAGTCTATGAAAATCGAGTTTAGGTTCGGAGGTCAGGTTACTTATCGGGAAGGTACGGTATTGAACCGTAGACCCCTTTAAACCCTATAATTAGGTCTTTACAAATTAAGGTGAGGTGAATATGACAATTAATCAGTTAATCATTAGATACAAAGAAATGAGAATGATGAAAAAAAATAATAATAAGTAAGGTAGATTTGGGGGTGTACCTTAACTGCAAGTTGAGTGGTATTATGAGAGACAAGGTTAGTGCATAATGACCAATACAAAAATATATCATATAGCAAGGCAAAATCAATATCTATCAATTTGGTATAATACTTGGAGCTAAGAGTGTCATAGATGTTGGGCCCACCATTGCCCAATTTATTTTGCATGAAGTAATCGTCTAAAATTCCATTATTTTGGAATTATAGAATTGTATTCATGCTAATTAAAAATGTAAAAGTTAGAAAATTATTACAAATCAAGGAAATTTGCAAAAAATGTTTGTTGAAAAGAAAAATGATAACAAATTTATTAAAATCGGGAAATTATTTAAAATCAGATAAAATAAGAAAAGATGCATGCACAAAGGAAAATGGTAGCTCAAGCCTTTTTTTAAATTAGGTTTATAAGACCTAACCATGGCTAAGGAAAAGTAAAAAAGAGTTGAAGAGTTAAAATTATTTGAAAACAGGACTTATGGAAATCAATGTTTGGAAGCAAAGATGAAGAATTAAGATGACAAGGCACGTGTGCCTAGGGTGGTGCACTGGAGGGTGGCCATGCACGGCCATGCAGGAGTGAGTCTCACGGCTTATGAGGTGCGGTAAGCCTGGGATGGGGTTCAGGTAAAGCTGAAGCCCTGTACAGTGGTTCAAGATGCCTACAAGCAAAGAACACCAACAAGAAAGGTGGCATCATCTGACTTGACTTCATTTCTGCTTCCTTTTCAGACTGAAAACCCATCCCCTGATTTCAAATTTGTTTCATAGCTGCAAAGCATGCTTTCCTGAACCAGTCTTTCCATTGAGATGCCAATATTCGGGTTCCATTTCGTCACATTTATGAAGATTCATAGCACCCACATCCTCAACTTCAAAGAATGACTGACTAGATAAGCTGATGTATCTTTTTCAATATTTGGGCAGCAGATTTTGAAGTAGACAATGACAAAATCTTCTATATTTAAAGGTATTCTGGATCCAGAAAATGGGTTCTTGGAGCAGACCTAGAAATTATGCAGCAAACCCACATAGAACAACAACCAATTGGGTCTGGGAAGCGGATCCAGATGAATCCCGTGGTGGAAACCATGTTAATTATCCATTGTCGATGAGCATCTGAGAGGCCTTTTACAAAATCAAAGCGCCACCCATCAATATCAAAATTACTTCGGAGCCAATTTGACCACTTCTGTGTATCTCTCTATATAAAATCCCGTGAATGACCAATATTTGGTGCTGCATGAATCATATCGCCACTAGAAAGATTTCCACGTCCCTGGAAATTTGGATCATCACAAACAAATGCTTCAAGTCCCTACACTAAGCTCAATCGGGTGCCTAATTGAACCCACTCTGAGGATGTGCCCGTTCTTAATTCCCTCTGTTATTCTCGGACCGAAATGAACAGTCGAAATTGGGCATTAGACTTTTTTCTTCTGGAACATCTGCATGATACGTTCGGTGAATGGCACTTGCTCTACTCAATATCACATTCCAGAAGCTTGCCAACTTTGGCCATCCCATACCCAGTCTTGCCCGCAGCCATATGCAAATGATTCAAACTATGCAAGTCATGATCCTCCACACAACATGCAAACCCGCTGAACATCAACATCACGAGTTAATTAAGAGATCAGTAGTTATAGGAACACGGGAGGAGCTGAAGCGAAACTCGCGCATGCATGCATGATTATATCCCTAGTGTTTTGGTTCATGTCACCATGGATAACAGATACTGTGTGATCAAGGCTTCGCATCTTGTCAGTGAACCAATCCACCCTGCGCCTGGTGTTCATGAGAATGGCACTCAGTGATGGATTGTAAGCAAGCCATACATTACGGGATGGTTGATGACTGGTAATGCACCAGGTGATGAATGAATAGGCCGCTCAAATCAAGCTGGTCGAAAATGAAGTTTCTGTTCCTCTTCTTAAGCCTCAGAAGGTGGCCACACCCATAAGGAATTCATACACGTGGAAAGTGGAAGGAAATGAGCTAAAGGTGGGTTAGGTGGTGTGGTTGGGAAGTTTCACTGTCAAAAGAGAATGAGGCTGGGTTCTCTAGTTGTAACGAGTTCAAAACTGGGTTCTCTTTCATGGGAGGAATTGATGGACTTGACAAGCTGAAAGCCCTATGTTTGCAAATTCTGTACGAAGAAAATCCACAGATGCTCATATCACACCATTACCCTCCATGTCATGATGGTGAGCATCATTGAAGGGACCATATCGGAAGAAAGGTGAATCAGGTGGGCCTGTCTTCTTCACTATGCATAGCCAGGTTAACTCTATTGTATCAAAGGACCCTCATGGAATTGTCAAAAGCCATTAATTTCTCCTGCCATCTATTTCTGTATATTGCACATCCATCTGGCTAATCAGGGGATTCACTAGCACCACCGGAATGGCCTCTCTTCCAGAAATCAACAGTTCATCCTTCGACACTTTGGCCTTTGCTCAACAACTGAGCATGGTTACGACAATATTAAAATCCCCATTGATTCTCTAGGCGTTTCAATGTGGTCCATACGGCTTACAGGCATCCAGAAATTTCAAACTGTATGTAAAGTGGTTCACATGGGGCTCTCTCAGAAGCACCCCGATCAAGATGGCCAGCCCAAATGAGATACTCAACACCCTAAACACACCATAAACAGAGGAATAAAAGCAAAGATAGGAATCAGAGTAAAAAACTGAGGGAAGAGCAAATAGGTGAACATGCAAATCATGAATGTACAAAGCCTCATTTCTGGTGACATCCATGGGCTAATAATAGGTGAGATTAACAAAAAACAAAAGCAGGATTATTATATATCAAGCTCAGGGATGAAGCCATGCATCAACTACTTACAAGAGGAGTAAGGAAACCAAGATGAAATCAAACAGAGCATGTATGATTAAGCAAAAAATGTCCAAACCAATCAATAAAATAACACCCTGGAATCTGTAGAAAAATGTCGAAGAATAATGTGAAAATGAGGAAATGAGAAGTTCACAGAGACCTTACCTGGGAGGCTTCCTCTCGAGCAAGATTTTGCCCAACTTGCCAGCTCTCCTTCCTCTCAGACCAAGAATCTCCAAGCTCCTCCTCTAATCTGCTTAATCTGTTCCCCCCTCCCAAAACAAACCAGAATCCTAGAGAGTCCCTTCTCCTCTCTAACTTGGAATATCCTCTGGATCCTAACCACCACACCAAGTCAACACAACATTGTCCTTTGTTACGTGTCTCTTACAGCCCACTCCCCTGCAGAAATTGTGCCCCACTCTCCTCTCTGCTCCCTAAAAACCGTGCTCCAAAAAGGTGTGGAAAAAGCCCACTACAAAAAGCCAAAAACGACCATTTAAAAGAGAAAAGGACAGCCTTGATGAGCACACGTCCTCGTCCCAACCAAAGGTGTCCAAAAGAGCTCTAAAGCTCTAAAAACACACACTCAAAAAAATCAATCCTAACAGACTTCCAAATAACCCAAAATAATCTTCCAGTCATCTCCAAAATTTAGCTCAAAAATCAATAATGACCTGAGTCGACACGAACCACTAAGAGATGATTAAAAATTGAGTCAAAAATGATCCTACGTACTAAAAAAAGAATGGAATGAGAAGAAAAATAATAATAAAAATGTGTGTTAGGGATAAAATAGAAAGTGTACAATGTTACATTTAGAAATGCACAAAGAAGACGAGGAACTTAGAGAAAGAATGAGAAAACTTTTTGTTCAAGATGTGCCATTTTGTACAAGGTATGAGAGACTTTTATAAACTTCACAATAATCTTACATTAATGCCTCTATTTACTTATATTAATGGAAAGTATTAATGAAAAACTTATATTTATAATATTTTAACATAAGAGGACAATAAGTGATGACATTCACCACTTGCATGTACAACAACATCTAAGTAGACAATATCTTTTTAAAAGATAATATCAATATTATAGAAGTTTCATAATATAAAATCAAAATAAGTTTTTTATAAGAAATAATGTTTTTTATTATTATATTTTTATTTTCTTTAAATTCGAAATTTTTTTAATAAAATTATCTAAATAGATGTAAACATTCTTATCCATGTGCAATACAAGAAAGAAACTTTAACTTTATTGAATTTGAAAAACCAATTTAAATGTCTCATTATAGGATATATTTATGAGTAAATTATATTTTATTTTTATATAAAAATAAGTCATAGTAGAAATATATT